>NC_051154.1:117780958-118050958 GCF_013339745.2 Dermacentor silvarum
CGCCTGAACCACACGGCCGTAAAGCCACGCGGCGAAGCCGGATTACAGGAGACGGGAGCCATGCGGGGAAAACATCGGGGGACGCGTGAGAGTCGCGCATCCCCACAACACGCACACACACGCGCGCGCGCGCGCGTTACGGAATGTCTGTCTATAGACTACAGACTTCATGCTATACTCTACCTGTCGTTTTAGACCTGAATGTCCCTAGTGAGGCAAAGGATGTTAACATTAAATGGGTGTTTACTGACGTGAAATTACAAGGCAGGGATTTGGTTTCAGGGTTTCAATTTGGCACCCATCCCGCTCAATGCACTTATGGAGTCTGTCCATTGTTGATTATAAGGCCCACTGGGCCATTTGGGCAGGCATAGCAGCGAGGGCATGAGTGATGCGCTGCTTCAGGTCGTCCAAGTTGCTAGGTTTGCTGGCTAGGACACGATCCTTGACCATGCCCCATAACCAAAAATGACATGGCGTCAGGTCGGGTGAACAGCACTGCCATGGGAGAGGACCACCTCTACTAATCCAACGTTTACTGAACGACACGTTCAGGTAATCCCGAACCATCGAACTGTAATGGGCAGGGGCGCCGTCTTGCTGAAAGTACCCTCGCTGGAGAATGGCAAGTGGCGCGTTCTCCTCCATGGACGTGCTGAGCATGGCAAGGCAATCCTCTCCCCTGATGGTTTGTTTTTCAAAAAAGAAGGGCCAAATCACTCCAAATTTGCTCACTGCACACCAAACGTCACCTTGGGGGAATCCCGCATGTGCTCGCGAACTTCCTGTGGGTGTTCGGTCGCCCAGATGACACAGTTGTGTTTGTTCCCACGACCGCTCATGTGGAATGTTGCTTCGTCAGAAAACATGGAACAGAATGTCAGGCTCCATGTGCACATTTCCAAGATAATTTGCGCTGCATTTGCAAGTGGTATGGCGTCATCCTAAGTCACGGTGTAAAATTCTAATCACTGACCTTTGAGAAATGTTAGTCTCTAGAGAAAGTCTGCGCGAGAACTTGGTTGGGCTGCCTACCATCGCTCCCTGGATGAGGATGATACTCACTTAAGTTCGGACAGACCTCTTTCTACCGCTGTTTCTCTTGCAATCGGCGTGAACGGGCCCCGTCCTTACAAACTTCTCGTAGATTCTACCATTTGTCAGGCGCGATTGTGCATCACGTCCGGTGCAGACCGTGAATTTTTCTTGTACGATGCTTGGGAACTGAAAGACCTCCATCCAGGCAGCTATTTTCCTTCGTTCCTCAATGGAATATCGGCACGCCATGGTTTAATCTACAAGAGAAAAAAAATTTAACATCCTTTTGCCTCGCCCTATATAGCCGCACTATTTTTCAGTAATGACTGTGCGTGGTGCCTTCGTCTTTCTGCAAGATATACAGGGTGTCCCAGCAATCACGCAGCACGATTTAAAAAAAGAACGGCGTTACGCGAAGCAAACCTAGTGCGTATTGTTTCCAGTACAGTGGAGTAGCCGCCAGTAATTTTTTCATTACTGAGATTTAATTAGGTATTGTAATTAATTATCTAACTCGAGGAGTACTGTCCTAATTATCAATGTGTCAGTGAGAAAATTGTAGAGCAACATGAAAAACTCCCGATACAGCTTTCTGTTCCTCAATCCGTGCTACGTAAAAGTGTTTTTCCCAGCGTGAAAGTATCCCGCAAATACACGTAAAGTGCCTCGAGTGACCAGTCGCGCGCGTATATTCGCGGGCTGCTTTCACTCTCGGAAAAACACTTTTATGTAGCACGGATTGAGTAACACAAAGCTGTATCGGGAATTTTTCATGTTGCTCTACAATTTTCTCATTGGCACTTTGATAATTAGGACACTACTTCTAGAGTTAGATAATTAATTACAATTACCGAATTAAATCTCAGTAACCAAAAAATTACTGGCGGCTGCTCCACTGTACTGGAAACAATACGCACTAGGTTTGCTTCGCGAAACGGCATTTTTTTTTTTTTTATTCGTGCTGCGTGATAGCTGGGACACCCTCTATAGGGGTTCATATTTTTCGAATGACCGAATTCTGGTGTTTTACGTGCCAAAACCACGATTTCATTATGAGGCATGCCGTATAGTGGAGGACTCCGGATTAATTTTGACAACCATGCAATGCACGGGACACGATCGTTTTTGCATTTCGCCCCCCATTGAAATGCGGCCGCTGATTCCGGGCTTTGATCCCGTGACCTCGTGCTACACCGTAGCCGCTAACCACCGTGGCGGGTCCATATATTAATGCGATAGCGTTAAGGGGCCCGTGTCGCAGAAAATCATCCCCGACCCCCCACCGCGCAGGCCTTCCGCGTGGTGCAAGGTGTTAGTGAAGGAGAAAAAAAAAGTGCTAGGGCCTTCACGTTTTAATAAAAGACGACTTATATTGCCCCTGACAAAATGTCATTCCAGCAATGCGTTTCTGTTTAAACGTGAAGCCGACTTTAAGGGGATCGGTGTAAGCTTGGTCTTTGTAAGCTCGCTTCCCCACGTTCCGTGTTGCAGTTAATGAAGCGAAGCCTGCTTGCCGGAGGCGAACGATGCAATGCGAACGGGTCCCGATAACGCTATCGTGTTCAACTCTTAAATGCGAAGCTTAAGCGTCCTCCAAGTTTTTTTCTACCTGCGTCGAGAAGTTTATTCAGAAAAGTTTTTGCAGCAGATGCAATCGCTAACAGCAAGAAGTCACTGTGATCTATAGGAACACCGTGTTGCATGTCAGTTTCTCCTGGTCCAAATTTGCTGGTGCTTGTGTTATGCATCTAAAGCTAAATAATTGTTAATAAAGTACGTATCTAACCAACAAAATGCGCCTACGTGCGAAGCATATGTAAAAAACAAAACAAAAAAGAGCAGAAAACAAGAACGCGCTATTTCCTTCTCCCCCCTTATGTGTCGAGGATCTTCACGAATTTCACAGGTTGGCAGGCATGCTGTGCCAACCTTGGTGCGTGCATGACGCGGGCACACACTGGTTGTGGCCGGCATCCGCCGTGGAGCAGAATGGCTGCCGGCCGGGGTCGCCGAGCGTTATCCGCAGTGAAGAAGTGGTGCCAGACCTGTGCCGACCGCAGGGCTGTTGGGCGCCGGCTGCAGGCACATGCGGCTGGGTGGAGTTCTTCCGCGACTGCTGCCAGCGATAAGCGCATCTCGTAATGATTCGGCGCGCCCACTTCCTTCGGCGGCGCTATCGTCCGTCTCTCCCGCCTGCGCTCTCTCTCTCTCGAGCGCCCTGAGCGGGTGCGCTTAATTCGTAACCTGCCCGTGGTTATCAGCGGGGCGAACATCGAACCGGTGTCGCGCCCAGCGCGCGAAAATGAAGAGTGTTGCCTCTTTTTGCGATATTCTCCGGGAGCAGCAAGAAATGGTCGGCCGAGTTTTGGGTGGCAGTGATTTACGACGGCGGCGCGATGAGTCGCTTCATTTGTATCGTGCCGATCCGTGTGCGTTAATTACTTGGTTGGCCATGGTGGGAAGTGAGCGCCGATCCCTGTTTTCCCGGCCCTTTTTGTTTTTTTTCCTGACCCTCTTCTGTCTCCTGTTATCTCGAGAGCAGCATTAAGGTTGCTCTTAATGGACTGGTTCGGCGCATCGGGCCATGTCTTCTGTTTGCCGCTCTTGCATTCGTTCAGGTGGTGCACGCAATGTTTGTGGTCGGCGCGGCTTGCTTTGGTCGACTTGCTTTGTTTATATATATGTATATATATATATATATATATATATATATATATATATATATATTATGACGTGTGTGAAAACGAAATTAAATGTAGTACCCCCCAAAAACGTGGACGCAGGCATATGACCTAATTTCTAGAGCACCATACACGCGATCTGGAGGTTGTGGGTTCGGCTCCCACCGGCGGCGAAGTTGTCTTTTTTTTTTCAGTTTCATTTCCTTGATCATTTAAGAACATGAAATCTATAAGACTTAACGTTTACATCTATAAATAAATGTACAGTTCAGCTAACAAAAAAAATGCTCCTTTTGTTTCGTGTTTGTGTTCGCTTAATTGTTGGTGCTAAGAAATCAAGTCCCTCGATTCACCTTCTACACTTCTCGCTCACGCAGTACAACGCGCTTGCGTTGGGCGCACTGAGACCTAACCGTGTCTGTTCTGTGTGTGACGCAGTGACCAAGTACATCCGCATTGGGATCGGCGACAAGAACGACAACCCGCCGTACTTCGGCCAGGCACTCTACGAGGCTGAGGTCAACGAGGACGAGGATGTGCAGCACACTGTCATCACGGTCACTGCCAAGGACAAGGACGAATGTGAGCGCTTTTGCCGTCCTCTGAGGCATGGCCGTGCACGCCGTGGTTCATGATCCGCAGGACACTCGCCATCGCGGGCCAATTATCGCATAGCTGGGCAACTGCACTCGTACGCTCCTTCCCCGGGGCTGTCTACGCGTCGCGCTGGGCTGTTCGGATCACGCGAACGTCGAGAACATGGCTTTGTCTTGGCACCTTCACTCTCTAAAGCTGTAATAAATCGCTTTCCGACGGAGCTCCGCACAGTTTCAGAGTAAGGCGAGCTGCGCGGCGTCTATAGCTATACTTTCACGCGGGCATGTTTGCGGTCATTGTAATATGTCGTATAGCCAGTGTAGCCATTTGCGGGCCTCCTAGGAGCGCTCGTCGACCAACGTCTGTTACTGTGAGGTTTCGCCGTAAATTTAAATCAACGTAAATTCCAACGAGGACAAGGGATAGTGGCATTGATTGGATTTGTGCCTTTCCACTTTTTTTTCTGAATGTCCTACGCATAGATCTGGGACCACCGCCATATTTTTTTTCTATGGATACCTGGTTCAGCAATTTGTTTTACGCTGATGAATGATGTATATCCGCTGATCTCACGCACATCGACGCTGCAATTTCTTATAGTACACAGCATAATGTTTAGAAACAATCTAGTAAGCGCGCAAGAACATTTTTCAATGTTGACTATCCAGGGATAGAGAGTTAAGGGTATTTGAGATTCGAACGCAAATATAATGAAAAGTTAGCCATCTAGGATTATGCTGGTAGAAAGGTCAGACGAATTAATGCAGAAAAAAATGCTGACTGGGTAGATGCGACTAGCGGTAGGAAATGTTTTTCACTTTTAGAGAGCGCATGGAAAAGAATGAAACTTTGGAATTTGCTCAATGTTACGCCATTCGGATCATGACGACTTTATTTGGTTGGAATGTTTTCAAGGGTTTTGGACCAATGCATGCTCTTCCCTTTTTTACTGCTGTTTTGAGAACGCGCACCTTCTGTTGACGCTTGAAATTGCGAGCTGAAGTGATGAAGAGCTACAGAAGCTAAAGTAGGTCAGTCGTCTATAAAGTGAGCGCCAGAACGCTGTCGGCGACATTACCCTTGACCTCCACCTGAATATTTCCTCATGCTACGAGAAGGCATGAGCTGTTTCGGACTACACATTTGCATCGACGATGCGCACGCTAAACTAAAGTGTTCTTTAAATTTGCTTCAGCAGACTGCTTCCCCTACAATCAAGTGTGGCGTTACTGCTTCTTTTCATTTTCCCCCTATTCAAAGCGACAACGCTGAATTCTATCACTGTGCGATATGCATATTTTCTCTTTACTGTGTCCCGCGTACATATGGAACGAGTGCACCAGCTCTTGGTAGTTTGACTGACACTTTCAGGTGGTAAGCGTTACAGCTGGCATTTAGCATGGATCGCCCACAGTTTCGTCGGCTGACTAGGGTTAAACATTTTCGCTCGGAATTTCTGCGCTTAAGTGTCCTTATTCCGCGATTAAGGCGGCCGCACGAGTGGCTGCAGACGCGTGGGTCTTCCTTTGGTGAGCAGTCGTGGTACGTGAACGGCGTTCAAGGTGGTTAAGCGAGGTTGACTTTCCCGTCACGGGATTCAGCGATCAAGGGGAGCAAGTGTGCGGCCCCCTTCCTTTCGGGGGACACACTTGGGCCACCTGGGTGAAAGCGGCGCGCGCCTGCAGCCATTATGAGCTATCTGGGCCACCGCAACAGATTGTGCACCTCGGCGCCTGCAGGCGGAGCGAAGCTTTTCTTGGGTCGTGCGGCACTTAGCACTGCCCTCCACTCTCCGAGGGGTGCGTGTTTAGTATTCTCCTGATGTCGCCGTTTCGTGCACCCTTCGCCCATCGATTGCTTCTGCAGCACTGACAGAACCGGCGCCTCTCAATCAGGCGACGGCGCGACGGAAGCGAAACGCTGCGGAGGGGCGCGTTGCAGGGCGCGTTCTAATTAAGCTTTAACGAACCTTAATTGGAACACCGTGGAACCGCGGCTGTGAAGCCCTGCTTCGATCGGAGGGGGGTGCGTTTTCTTCTCTTTCTTACGCCTTCTCTCCTGCCTTCCGATGTCGTTATTCCCTCTTCGTTGCCGAGCGGCCATAGTGGCTGTTATCCGCACTCGGCTGATTTCGTAAGAATTTCGCTGTAATGCGCCGCATCCGTATAGCTCGTTCGTGTCTTGTTCCTCCGAAGCCGCGCTACTCGAACGCGCTACTTGCATGTCCGTACACGAGCGCGGGTCCTGTTGTCCGGGGTGTGAAATGCGCCGCCCTGGGCAGCTGCCGTGCTGCCCAACGCCAGCTTGCGGTCCTGGGTTTGCCTTAAGCGCCTATAAAATCTGGGCAGCCCTTGGATTAAGTTCCCCCGCCTTCCGCTATAGACGTCGTCACCCGAGGACGTCAGCGCGAGCTCAGAGTCCCGGCGAAAAATTGCTTTCGCCACTAATGTACAACCCCGTATTGTTTGCGCCCCTATCCGATTCAGCTCACTGCAAGGGACAATGGCGTCTTTAATGCAGTCTGCTTCATCCAGGAGTGGGCTCGTTCGAGGGCCGTTCACAAGCAAGTTTCGCGCGCCGCCTCCTTGTTTTCTCTTTTTGCTCCTGCGCGCAAATGACTGGCGAGAGTCAGCGAACTCGAAAGAATTGTATGCCAGCGAAAGCGGAGGAGGGCGGGACAAATAAGGGACCAGTGCTGCTGCTGCGGGGGCGAACGACTTCGGCGCGTGCGCGGCGAAAGCGTCGCGCTCCTCGAGGACAAAAGATGCTCCGGCAAAAGCGTTTGGTACGTGCCCTGATGTTGCTGCTGCGATGGCGTCGAGCCCCCCCTCCCTTCCCCCAGTTCCCTTCCTTCGCGAGCGCATCGTTGCGAGGCATTTAGTGCGGCCGGCGATTTTTCTTGGGGCGCCCTCTTTCGCGCAGCTATCGGTTTCCCGTCGCACTCGGCTCGCTTTTAGTGAGAACTGGTTGGGAGAGCGCTTTCTCTGAAACGGACTGTTTGGCCGGGCACGCCTGCGCTCGGGTTCCTCTCTTCTTCATCGTTGGGGCCTTTCCCACGTCCGCCCCCGCCGAGGCTTGTTTCACCAGTGAAATCTGGAAGGGACGATGAATGAGATGATTGGGCGAAAAGAATAATGGAGTAAATGGGGCAAAAATGGCGGAGGGTACTCTTCTTCCGCGCCTGGTAACCCCCGCTGGCCTTCTTTCTCTGGCCTCTTTCATCCCTGTTATATACACAGCGGCCTTTAGTTTCCAACTCTTCAGGCATGGGTAGCTTTTTCTTTTTTAATTTTTTTCGAACTGCCTTTATGCTCATGCTTCCGCTACTTGTTTTGTTGATGTACCCTGAGGGGTGCTTTTATCGCGAACGGGGACGCACGCCGGTGGGATACTTTTTTTTTTTTTCACTTTGATGGATCTAGCGGCGCGTTTCTGATTTCGCCCTCTAGGTAATTAATCTTCTTCCCTTCCACTCTTCTTCTTCCATTTATCCATCGTTTAATTTTTGTTTGTTCTTTCTAGCGTCGCGAGTCAGTCCCGCAGCGCACCTCCGCCCTTAAAAGGTGCCGAGAAACTGCCCTCGTGCAAAAGAAGCATCGCGGTGATGGCTCCAACTAGTTCTTGTTTTTCTCTTGTCACTCCGTCATGGCGCCCCCCCCCCCCCCCCCCCGAGCTCATGTCCTGCGTCCTTTATTTAATAATTTGGAGGTGGGAAAGGGTCAGTCTGGCGAATGATGCAGCAGAATGTACGCGAGCGCCCTTCTGGTGTGAACGTGGGCCCATGTCGTTGAGCCGCTGCACCGTCGACCGTTCAGTGCTTTGTCGGGCGTGACCGGAGGCCACTCTGACCGTTTTACCCAGAGCCGCCTGGTTGTGCCTCTGACCATGAATGGGGTCGATTTTGAGTAAAACAGCCGACCAATTCCGAGGTTATGGGTGTGTCGGAGCAGTTTTATTGCGGGCAAAAAAACAGTAGGAGAGACAGGAAATAGTCGAATCGTTTCTCATGTGCTACCCGTATCGGTAGGTTGTTGCGTCTGTTAGTGGGTGTTAAGTGACGCGAGCTGCTCACACTGTATGGACAAGCAGCGAGACAACAGGTCGGGCCATTCGTCGCGTCATTACCCAGCTACTAGACCTGCAATTATTGTCAGCATTCTGCATCGCCCGCCGTGTCAGGAGGCGTTATATCCTCTCGCGGATGCAGGCGCACGATGTTAATAGTGCAGTAGCCCCGTTATTTTTTTCTCTCTCTTCGAGAGCAGTTAAGAGCTCGAGACAGCGCATACTCTCTTCCCATCCGGTTAACAGACTCATGCATCACCTTTAATTAGCATAGACACCAAGTGTAACATTTTACGGCGACGGCAGTCAAGAGCTAGATCGGAAGAGGGTTTGTACAGTCCGGCCGTTACGCTGTGGTGTGCGTCGTCGTGCGGTTGTGGTTGTTGTCGCATTGTCTGCATTGCATTACAGGTCGGGTAGTATAGACTATTTACAGCGCCGCTGCATGGGCGTCGCCATTGAGCGCCTTCGGGCTTCTTCTTCCCGATAGTGGACGACGTGCTGAGTAAATAGAGAGAAGCGCTGTTTTCGCCTTCTTGGTGAATTATTATCCAATAATGTAACGCTTTCGATCAGCCGAAAGCGCAAACGGAACGTTAGTGCTGGTGGTAGTTTACACGCGGCCTTTTTTTTTTTTTTTTTTTTTAAGCCTGATAGCTGCTGCGGCGGTGAGTGAGTACTTCATATCGGCGAGTGTGCGTCCTCCGATGAAGCGATACCCGATCGTTCGTACTTTTTCTTCTGCTTTCTCGTAAGAGCAGATAGCTCTTACCACCTGAGTACTGTGCAATCCGTGTGAGGGTTGGTATGTGCGAGCAGCCGGTTGATATTGCGGTTCTCGGTGCCATTAAAAGTCTATCTCTGTCGTTTTCCCTGGCTCTCGAAACCGTCGGTTCTTTGAAATATGCAAGAGAATCTCCGGAAATGGATAAGCAGCGAGAGCAGTCAGAGCTGTATATACATGGTCGGCTCACTTTGCTACGCTAATATTAGCTTATGGGTCACCGAATCAGTCATACGGATTTAAAAAGAAAATAGAAGTAATTAAAGTATTCCGCCCAAAGTGTCTTGGTGTTCTGCGCTTCAGCGAAACTGCAGTAAGTTAAGGATATTTCGTTATATTTTACGTGCTCAGAGCAAAGTTTGCAGTGAAACACCTTTTAAATTCTTGTACTTGCCACAGTATAGGAAAATATGCTTACACGGGAGGCTTTCTGAGTTTATGATCGTGCATGCGCAGACCACTGCAATTACGCGTACGTGTGAGCCCCGGTTAGACATCTCCTCTTGTGAATAAAATACCCATTACCGGACGCGAAATCTTCGTTAAGAAGCACGACATTGTGGCGACATCAAAAGTGTACGAGATTGCACTCAACCTAGCTCACTAACTCTAGTAACGGTACTGCAGGGTACGCTGATATTGCATAGTGTCAGGTGATACTTTTTCAGGCGCACCGCGCCACATTTTGCCTCATATACTCATTATGTTATCCTATACGGTCAAGAATTAACAGAAGCCCTTTCCCCTTTTGCGGTGATTCAGGCACTCGGCCGCACTCGTAAGGCGTCGGAGCCGTTAGCGCCATCTATTTTGCGCCCCGCAGACTAACCGCTATAGGCGGTCTATAGGCACAGGATAAGCCGGAGTTCTTCACGAAGTTTGGGACCTTTGGGGAAGTCTGAGCAGTGACTGCTGTCGGCAGAAAAAAAAGTCACAGGCCTGAGCGGCACACGCAGCACAGTCACAGCGTAAGCTGGTGGAGCGGCTCAAGAGTAGCTCCAATTTGAGCACCACGCACATCAGGGTCTTCGCGGCATTCTGTTGGCCTCGTTTTGACAAGAACGATCTGAACTGTTCGGCCGGCGTCGACGGCGAACTGCGGCTTATAATTCTCTCTCCGCAGCAGTCTGCTGAGCCCGATCAAGCCTTACAACTACAACTTACATGTCGGGCGCGCCGCGTTTGCAGGCACCTTAACTAGATGGCGCCACCATACTGGCGGAGGCTCGAGTCGTCTCACCCTGCGTTTGCTTTAGGGTATTTTCCGCGGTCCGATAGCAAGCGTTTGCGTGGCTCAGTGGTAGAGTATCAGGCTCACATGCAGAGGGCGCGGGTTCGATCCCGGCGAGAATGCGGTACTTTCTTTCGCGTTTCCGGCGATAGCGGTTACGTGGCCGCCGGCGGCGGCATCATCGCGACCCGAAACGGCTATTGGAATCAGCCCATAACAGCTTACGCTCTAAAAGTTTGCAGCCGCAGGAATCTGAAGCGGGCTCTCCAGAAGCGGGCTTCTCCCCACGAGGCCGCTTAAAGGGATACGGACACAAAAGTTGGCGGGTGGTTTTTGCGTCGGAACAAAAGTTGAACTGTTGAAAATGACAAATACAACAAGCTGCTTTGAAAAAAAGAACGAGAAACATCATTTGTTGCGATTTTCTGTTGCACCTTGCCTCCAAGCGGCCGCCGGCAGAAGCTGAAATTTGACGTCATAACACCCACCCGCGGCCAAGGTCGGCCACAGCCGTCGCAGTGTTTCCGGGGGTGTCGGTCCCTTGCAGCGTTTGTTTCGGCGATCTTCGCACGTGCTCCGTCTGAAACATCCCCGTCGGCGCTCCACGCAGGTGTTGCGTCTTATATGCGCCTGCCCGCGGTCGTCGCTCGGTATTGACGCGTTCGTCGCTGCGGAAGGAAATGCCCAGACATTGCTTTTTATAACAGCATCGTCGGTCGTGACACGCCGTCGCACACGTTTCCCAAAGACGAGAATGTAGGTAAACTTTGGATACCTGCCTATTAGAGAGCTTTACCTTGTCCTGTAATCGTGCAAACGCGGGCGTTGGGGCGTTCGGGCAGAACCGTAAACGTGAGTGGCCTGTATGGTGCTGCCACCTGGTGGCGCAGAGCTCAAACAGACAAAAACAGCTAATATTGCAGTAACCATTCTACTTAACTGCTGGTGTATATCTTCGGCAAGAACACGATTACGCCACTGCCGAAAATTTACACCAGGAAATGACCAATAATTCTTGCGTAAGTCTCTGGTGCAGAGCGAAATCTTCGCGCTACGGTTCGCGAAAACCTGACCGGCACTTCCACGGCCGCCTTCTTCTTCGTCGCTTGACGCGGAAGGCTCGTAACCGTAAGCGGTAATATGTCTTGCCAAGTTGGAATGCTCCTCGTCTTCAGACGTGTACTCATCGCTGGTAGATGCACCAGAACTCGAATCCATGCTCGCGAAGGCGGCGTCGGCGCGCTTCGAATGACCGCGGCCGGCCGGCTGGCTATCCGACGAGGGTGTCGTGACGTCACGACTTCCAACTCCCGCAGGTCGGGCGGCGAGGCGCGCGCTCACAAAAACGCCAAAAATAAAGCCATCGGCTCAAAAATAAGCTAAGTGACTACTTCTTTTTGGTGTAATCACACACTGACGATTCATTTTCAGCATTTTCGTAAAATTTTCAGATTGTGTCCGTATCCCTTTAATGTGGAGAAGCCAGTCTTCTTGGAACCCCCCCCCCCCTCTCTCTCTCTCTCTCTCTCTCAAGGTACTCACTCATGCATGGGTAGCGTTTGCAGCGCATGGGGCGGGTACACAGGTGGATGGGCTGCTGTTTGTAGAATCAAAAGATAACCCGTTGCTAGATGTGAGAGCAATCGAGCTAAGGGGGGAGGGGGGAGAGAGAAAATGGTAGTGGGGGCTAAGCATTAAGCAAAAAAGTTGGTAGTTATAGAGGACTGTCTCTGTCGCTCTCTCTCTCTCTTTCTCTCTCTCTATGCGGGTGGTAGGATATGCTTTACATGTGGAGTCCATATCACCTGACCTGTGATACTGCTGGCATTGCTACTTGATAGCCATTTGAACCTTAGTTATCTATAGCAGGCGACAAACTATTGCCGTAGTCCGTGACATGGTCTCTTAACATTTACAATAATTTGAGCAAAAAGATGCAAGCACTACGTTTCCTTGGTTAATGAACCAGACAGACAAAGCAATAGATAATTAATGAAGAAAGAAAGAAACGACCCGTGACTAATAGCTTCAAGCGATTTCTGACTGGCGTTCTTTGGTTAGGTTGCGTAGCGTGGTTCAGTGATAAAAAAATCTTCTCCGTGCGGTCGCCCGTCTGCCTTACTGCAGCTGGACCCTTTCACTGTTGCTCTAGACGCGTTTCTTAACTCTTCCCGAGCACGCCCGTATTCGGGGGCAGCTCGTGGTGCGGCTGCGTTTGCATGAAAGCCAGTCTTGAGCAGGCGACGGCGCTGAGATGCCGACTGAGCTTGTGAAACCAAAACGACACGTGTGCCCGCTTTTGTGGAAAGTCAAAAGGACATCCTTAAATCCTTGAACGCCTTTCTTTAACACTTTTTTTTTTTTTTTTTTTGTGGAAAGAGTGGTTACAGTGGACAGCTTTAGTTTACTGTTCGTAGTTTAAAATCACCTTACGAAACTTCGAAAGCGGTGCGCTTTTAAAACGCAAATATAACTTGAAATGCCGTCTTACCACGGCATGTTGAACCGACCGCGCTTGCCATATACTAACAGCCCACAGAAGCACTCTATTCGGCTTTGTTGGTCTCGGAGAGTAATGTCGCCTGCGAGATCTCATAAAGGGGAACGTTACCGCTGAATAACCTCATATACGTACGTGTCCAGCACTTGAAACGAGTGAATGTAACCGTAAAGCGATCTTAAAAGCCAGGCATGTGTTGTCATTTTCCGGTCCTTAGATGATCATGCGCGCTTGAGCTGCAGAAATTGTCGCACGTAAATACGCCTCTTTCGGTGACTTGCAAATACGAAATAACAAGTGACACACCCATGGGGCAGTGCATATATATTCGGCAGTAGTCATTGAATCTATGTACGACTAGATCTTATGAAAGTCGCTTGGCCCTCCTTCACGTGACTACGTTAAGGCTAGGACAAAGCCTCCAAGCGTTGTATTCCTCGTCTTTCTATTAAGCGTTCCTGTGTTCTTCGTATAGCCTTTATGCCCGTGCGGTGGTTGTTTGCTGTCGCTTGTTTACGACAGGGCAAGCGACACTTGTTTACCGGCGCCTTGATCAACAAATGGCTGCGAATGCGGAGCGAGCGTTCCACCCGGAAGAACGCTAGTTGAGCCTAATTCCTTTGCATATAGTGTGTGTGTGTGTGTGTTTATGTCGACATTCGTTGGTATCCCCCCCAATCCCCTTTCTACTCTCCTCTTGACCATCGTGTTCGGTAGCGAAGTGTTTTTGTTGCTTCCGATAGTCGAGGCCTCCTGCCCTGAACTCTTCCGTTTGTGGCACGTTCCAGGCGGCGCCATATAAGTACGACGTTCTTTGAGTGCGTTCTGGTGTTCTCTCTGGCCGCACCCCGGGATACGCGCTGCTGTGTCACTTTTTCTATTTCCTCCTTCGTATTTAAGGTTATCGCCGCGTACCATGTTCGCTCGTTTTTCGTTCGAACTGAGCACATGGGTGTTTAAGATGAGAAAAGAAAATCGCTATACGATACTGTAGGCAACGCTTTGCTTTATGTTCCTTTCCACGGAGGGTGACGCCTCCCATACGATTCGCGAAGGGCGTCGCTGATGCCGTGAATGAATTTAAAGGGCCGCTCACCAGGTTCGGACATTGCAGTAAGACGAGTGCAGTGACTATCTGCGCGATAACGCGGGCACCCATCTCAGAGAGAGCGGAGTACTCTTCATCTTTGATTAGCTGGCGGCGGTCATCTTCTCGAGACCTGGACTATTTACCGGTTCCGGAACGTGGCCCGTCCTCTCCCCCCCCCCCCCCCCCCCCCTTTTTTTTTTTTTTTTCCCGTGCCGTGTTCGTCGCGAGCCCGGGCGCACCGTGCGGCTCCCGAGCAGCCGGCACCCTTTCCTCCTCGCGTCACTCGCTTGTTTTCCTACCGCGCTTCTCTCTTCCACCGAACAGCGCCCTTGCCTGCGCTGATTGTTCGCATTACGCGCCGCCTCGGAGCGACCCGGAGAAGTGGGCCTCGTCGGGGCGTAAGCAAGCAGGTTTCACTTTAACTTCTTCCCATCACGTTTCGGATTCTCTCTCCTCCGGAAGCGCGGTGGCCGCGATAGTTGTCTGGAGAGCAAGTTGCCTGCAATTCGATTGTATCTCTGATTCGACGGTGTAACGTGCTGTCTTTGTTTTTCATTCCACGTCATGACGCACTCTCCCTCTTCCATGACGACCTTTTTTTTTTTTTTTTCTCATTCCTATCGCGTTGTGCCTTGCGGTTGCGCAACGTCGAGGTATTGTTGATTTGTGTGGCTTGTGACGCCATCCATCCATTTGTCTCGTTCCTGCGATGTCGGTCGACTACGGCACGACGCCCTTTCGCTGTATGGCGCCCCGCCCCGCGTTCCCCGCTCATTTCTGTCTGCTTACGCCACCGGCTCGCTTCCTTCAAAACAACGATTGAAAGTAAAGGAAACAATGAAGACGTTCCCTGTAACTCCAGGCTATCATCTCTGGCATTGTTTTCCCGTATATACTTTCATTGGAGTCTTCAGTCTGCCTGCGCCCGTGTCAGTGCCCGGGCGGCAGAATGGGAAAGTGAAGCCCCTCGATAGCGCGCATCGTTTTGGCCGCGTTCGTGTGCCGTGATTTCCAAGTGCACCCTCGGGAGGGTCCCATCTTTGATGGCCCAACCCACCCCTGTCTGAGGCCCGATGGGCGCGCATTGTTTTGCCGCCGGCGCAAAGATACGCACGCTGATGCGCTCGGGAGTACAGTGAGCGAGTCTCTCTCTCTCTCCTTTTTTTTCTTTCCGCCGCCATGCATGGGTGGCCGTCGTTTGCGCCAGTCAGATTGGATGGGATTAGTGCGAGTGGTTTCGCCCTCCGAAGGCCGTTCGCTTCGGGAGCGCGCTCATCAGGCGCGTTAATGAGCGGAGCAGCAGCCGTGCGACCTTTGCTAGGGGGAGTCCTCCGCTCCCATCGATACCGCCGGCGGAGTGAAGCGGTGCTGGCTTAATTTCGCCGTGGCGTGCGCCCGTCCCCGAGCACGCCACGGGGGTGGAAACGCCGGTGCGAAGACCGCGAAAAGCTCTTTGCCACACTGAGCCCAGGCTGTGCTGCGGCAGTCTCCACCTTCCTGCAGCCGCGCTTGGTGTGCCCACGGCGCAATGTAGAGCACGCGGAGGGAGGAGTGGCGGGTTAGGCGAGCGCCTTTGAAATTGCACGTTGTCACTGTCGCGTTCCCCCTGAACTCACGTGCCCCCCGGTCCGCTTGCGGTGTGTTCTACCATGGCTGCTGCCGTCTACGAAATAGCCATTTTTTGGCGCCTCCCTTACCGAGCTGCCATTTTCTGCAGGGCTCTTTTTCAGTGAAACAAACGGAAAAAGAATACACCGGCTTTGAACTGGAAGCCTGTGTGGATTTCTTTTTAATGGTCGCTTTTATTGGAATTAATTGCATTTCCCCGACGGGGCTTCAGATGTCTTAGCGAAGCAGCGGTAGCGTAGGCGACCACGGCCTTAAGATCGGGGCAACGAGGATTTAAGGCCCAGCGAAACAAACGACGCGTGTCTGTCTGTGCGTACGGCAGAAGTTCGGGCGCTCTCCTTTCGCGCTTTCCTTCCGGAAGTTTCCGTTCTCTGTTCTCCTCCTTCCGCAGGGCTTGCGTGTATGTGTCGTTAAACAGCGACGCTCGTCCGTCGGCATGGCCATGGAAACTACGGGGCAAGATCGATCTTTTTTTTTTTTTTTTTTTAGAGGGGGGGGGGGGGGGGGGACGTATGAACGTGGAGCGCAATTTGCAGCGTGCGAGAAAGGCGGCAGGGCTTCTTGGCCGCGCGCTTTTATACCTCGGCGCGGCGACTGTGCGCGTGCTTGAGCGAAATCGACGCAATGGGAGGGGCTCTCCCCGTCCGCCGGAATTATCCCTCACGCAGCAGCGTACCCCATATTAAAGTATCCTAAAAGCCGGCCATAAACTCCCTGGAAATAAAACCATCCGCGGGATTTCGGTGATCGCAGCTTTCGTTCCGGCAGCAGCGCTCTATTCGATGCTCCCGCCTTGCACTGACTAGGCCGCAAGCGGTGATCTTGCTGTTACTGCTGCATGGAAGGCGTCTCGCCTGCTCCGCTGCGCCGACACCGTCGTCACTGCTGAGTGGCACATGCCGCGCTCTCTTCCTTGGGCCATCATGTGCCTGGTCGCTTACCGCTGGATGAGCACGTTCGAACAGTGGGCCTCGCGCTTCCCGTACTTCCGCGGGTACGCGTTTGATTTACCCATTTTTCTGTCACCTGAAATGTGCTGGAAAGGCTACGATAACTTTCTTTGCCATGATGCTTGCCGCACGCGCAAGGCACCAGTCGGGGCTTTTTCGGGAAGCAGATATAAAAAACTGTCCAAATTGCTTTCCCTGGTTCGTGTTCAACGCAAGCCAATTGAACTTGAGCGGGTAATGGGAGAGGGGGGATTGAGTTGGGGATCTTGTCATCCTGAGCCTGCGGCGAAGGACAGGAGCCTGTTTTCTCGCCTTTAACTGACCTGGCTTTCGCCGCAAGCTGCCAGAGCTTCCTCCATCGACCTCTCTTACTGCTTGGACTGCGTCGGTAGTTCAGGAACACGCCACCCACATTCAAGGCACCGACGGCTCCCCCACTGTAGATAACAGCTTGCTGCGCCTTTGGGAAGATCGCCATGGCCTACTTCGTGGTTGGAAAGCTATTAACCACAACCGCCGTCTGCGAAAGCGCATAAATGAATTAAACACCGAAATCATTCGGCATTCTGACTATCTTACTCGGGATCAGTGGCACACTGTGTGATTAGCTCAACAACAGTCTCCATTTATGGTCCGCTTGGCGACCTCGGTGGTCTCTCCTCGACCTTCAATCCACTCGAACGACTAGCGTCCATCCTCTACGAAAACTAGTTATTAGCAACCACCGGACATTAGATGCTCTCTATACAGATCCCCGTTAGACTTGTCTCGCACCGTCCGATACCCCTGAGTGCGCAGACTATGCCGGACCGGACAATCGTGATTCTCATATGTCGGCCCCAATCACATTTTCAGAGCTTCGTCGAGCTGTCGCCGAACTCAGTGCGAGCACTAGCCCGGACTCAGATGGCATTACCAACAAGCAGCTCCGCAACCGGAGGCCGACCACCTGTTCTTTTCCTCTTTAATTTGGCAATAAATGTAATCGATTGGGCTCTTTCTTCCTTGTAGGATATCCGTTACAATATATATGCCGACGATATTATTAACTGGATGGCTTCTGGCTCCCCTGGTCAAATTCAGGACGCCTTGCAAAACGCATTCGATCTTACCTGGTTAGCACCACCCTCGGTGCATCTGCTGGGGTTAGTGTCCCACAGCCACGGTGCATAAAAAGCATCGACTGCGATAGCAAAATATAGACAGCTATACAAAGTAACGATAATAGTTTTATCAGCCGTATGAACATTCGCTTACAACAAGCATGGTGTCACGCGCGCACAAGCAAACATTAACACACCTCACTCGATGCCCTCGCACACTCGCTATCAAAACGCTCGAGCGAGGAAGCGCGGCAGCAGCAGCAGCGAATGTGTTGCATCTCGCTTCAACGTGAACTAAGTGGCGAAAACGCAGCGCACACGAAGCTATCGGCACTCCTACGCGGCCGCGCCATACCCTGCAGCTGCCGGGGTATACCCCCCTTTCCCTCCCCTGGTGCCTTGCGCGCGACGGAAGACGGCGCGCTTCCTCTTCGCTTTCCTCCATTGCGCGCGAGAGATTGAGCCGCCATCGTCGGCTCACCCTCGCACGCTTTCACTCGCACATACAGCAAAGAGCGCGCGGCGATGATGTTATCGCCCCTGGACTCTATACGGAACATCACGGCGACGCCGACGACAGAAATGCGCCTGCAGTGTCCATATAATTGCTATCGCAATAAAAACAGATTGGCACAGTTTTACGTTATACCAGCTCAGTGTTGATTGCAGCTCTCTGGCTCTGCAATTTACTTATGGTGACCCAGAAATTATGTTACCGCGTCGATTGGACTGCATAATTTGATATTTCCCGCTATCATCATGAGCGTAGGGGCGCGAATATACAGGTTATTTCAGCGAACTCTTTCAAAAAATTTTAAAGGTTGCCTGTGGCTCATAGCACAATTCTAGTTATGAGCTGGTCTGCTCGAAGAGGTGGACATATTAACCAAAATTCAGTAATTAAGTTTTTAACTAATTACCTTATGGCCCATATTGCAATTTACAAACACTAGCCGTGGAGTTCGCAAGGCTTGGATCGCAAGCCTGGAACGAATTCTCAGCATGACACCAGTTTCGTAATATTTATTCCCGAACTTTGGTGAGAAATGCATTGCGTTCCAGTTAATTTTGTTCCTCAATGCATAAATCGATGGTTTGTTAAGAAAGTAACTGGAACGCCAATGCATTTCTCCACGAGTTTTAATTATTTTTCCTGCGCTTAGGAAAAATAATTAAAACTTGCGGAGAAATGCATTGGCGTTCAGTTATAAAGGCAGTGATGGTACATTGACGCAATGGCACTTCGGTTCGGTTTTGGTTCAAGATTCAAAATAAGGGATGTTTTAACTCATTTATCCGCTTATTATCATTTTTTGTCAAACGAATGGAAATGATGTTAATTAAAAATAATTTTAAAAAGCTGGAAATGTGTGGCAATTTTTGTAACACGTATTTTCTGTTCTTTTTTCTGCTAGCTTGTTCTTTTGTGATTTCACCAAAATAGGCTTACCGTTTTTCCGTAACTTTACTGGCAAAATTAGTTTGTTCCATTAAGGGAGTAACATTTACTCGCCTCATGACTGCACCGTACAAGAGAAACAAATGTTGGGATGCGAATGTACGGGTAAGCACGCTATGTATAACATATGTACCCGCTCTACGAGTTTAGATATAGCCATACTCTGAGCGGATTATTCGTTCCGGTTGCAGCTGTATCTTGTTCAGAAACGAAAGCCATTCAGTTCGCGCATACAAGAGCTATATGCCTGTACTTGCGTGCGGCTGGTGAAGCACACAAATGTTAACTGATGATAGTAAAGAGACGAACAAATTTCATTTCGCTCACCGTTTTGGTGTGAAATTTGTCACTTTACCAAATGGGGACCAGTGCTGTTAAAATCAAGAGAAATTCTGTTTTTGGGACCGTAAACTGAAAATGTCATTTTAAAAAGTAAAATATTGTTTCTTTCCTTGAACGAAATGTTCTGTAGCAAAAATCGAAATTTCTCGGGTTTTTTTTAACATGTAGTTTTTTTACAATGCAGGTGCTCAAAATATAATAGTCCTCCGCTACGGCGTGTCTCATAATCAGATCGTGCTTTTGTTACGTAAAAACCGTAGAAAGAAAAAAAAAAGTTTTTATCGTCTTTGAACTGCCGGTCAGGACGAACCTCTTACCGCCTATATACCTGACTCGGCGCATGCGTGGAACCGGCCCGCACATATGCCTTTTTTACAGGCGGCCGCAGTCTCCGATCCGGCCTGCCAAAAAGGCATCATGAGTGGTGAGGTGTCTCCTCGAGTGACGGACCGTGCACGTGTACAAAGAATCCTTACGTCTCGCTGATTGATGCAGGAAGTCTTGCTACTGCATCCCTTACGCAGGGCACCCCCCGTATCCGAGAACGCGAGGAGGAGGGTCGACGCAGCGTGTTAAACTCTCGAGCAATATATTTTCTCGCTGCCCTCTTCTCTCTCTGCTGTCCCATTGAGTGCAGGGCACGCTTGAGCGGCGGGACATTATGTGACTGCGCCTTCCTCATGATAAATTTCTTCCAGCTAGTGTGCTGAGCCGCGCGGACTCTTGGTCCTGCACTTTTCTTTTTTTCGATCAATTTCTTTCTTTTTTTTCTATGTTTTACACTATCACTTCTTTGTCCTTCTCTGGTCGTGGATGAGGGGGGCTGCGTTGGGGGGGAGGCAATAAAGAGCAGTGGACTGTACGTGGAAACGCCGGTAAAAGTGGCCTGGCGAGGGACTCTGTCGTGCTCTTTGCGAAAGATAATTAATTTGGGCGCGCGCGTCGAGAATTTTTAATCAGGCGTCGCTCGCTCCAGCGCCCGCTCTGCGCCAATGCCAATTAGCAGGCTAGCGGAACAGGGCTGCCATATTCGGCATGAATAGTCAGTTTTTCTTTTCTTCCGCTCCCAACTGTGGCGGCATCTCTCCTCTCCCGGGGGTCCTGACCCACCGGCGTCCGGGCACTGCCCGGTCGTGGCCCTCCTTCCTCCGCGCGTCTCAATTTGCGTCTCAGCTCCCCCCCCCTCCTGCTCACCTACGTCTTTTCTGCCCTGCGCGCGCCGTCGTCATTTTTCACGGTCGTGTGTCTTTTCACCGCGCCGAGGTAATTCATTGCCCTGAGCGCACTGCCGTGGCCTCCTTATTCTTCTCGTGTATTACGTATCGGTTTTTCATTTGGCCAGTGTTTGGCCAGCTTAGCCTATCGTGGCCGTCCCTTTTTCTGCGGTCTTCTAATGAGGACCAAAAATGCCCTGCTTTTCATTGTTCATGGTGGGAAATTGTGGAAACGAGAGTGTGTGCTTGTTTTTGGTGGTTTTCGGCGCTCCCCATTTTTCGAGGCTCTGTTAGGTCGACGGCAGGCGCCCACTGTTGAGCTTACGCAGTCGAGTTATGCCCAAAGCACTGAGGCCCACTGCGTTTCGCGACTTCTCTTGGTCGTTTGTCCCCCAGGCTGAATTACGGTTTTGTTAGACAGAAGTTTACAGCGCCGCGCGCTTGCGATCGCGCAGGGGCTGCCTTGCATATATGACGGCATATGTGACACATATTTTCATAATTTTGTTTACCTAAATTTGGTATTTATGGTTCGGAATTTTCTTTGGTGCTGTTAGAAGGCTCGGGTGCTTGCTTGCGCGAAGGCCCGTTGTGCATGCTTATGATACGAACAACACACCATAGCGGTAAACTTCCCGCAGCAGCGGGTACAAACGGGCACGAGAGCAGTGTTTTCCGGACCGCCACACTAGCTACTGGCCACGGCCCGTCGCTGATGTCTCGTAGAGTCGCTTGTTCCAGTGGCTGTGATGAGTGAGCATTCAGTTAATTCTAACGTTAAGCAACTCTCAGGTCATGTGACACGCGTATTGAACGATCCAGTGTCTAGACTATAATGGATCAGCGCCGACACAGTCTGTAGGTCTAGCCCGATTCGAAGTCCGTAGAGGACGTTCCAAGAGCAACCGCCAATAACGACAAAAATCCAGAGTTTTATGACTGGTTTACCTGCTCCTCGCCACATTTTCACGCGAGAAAGAAGACAGGTTGATGCTCGCAGCGCCGTCGACTGCGAAGCGCGATTGTCGGCGAGCCGTTTGCACTCCCCAACCGTGTCCGTATCATTAAGGATCTCCGTCAGTGCGGCATCACAGTCAAGCGTGCTGTTGCTGCGACTTGATTCCATGAGCGTGGCGTGACGCTTCGCATCCGATTGACAAGACTGCCGCTGTCGGATTGCCTTTCGGGTCACGAGATGTGTTAGCACACACTATACTCGGCGCCGCGTCTTTCACTGCCGCCCGTTTCTGTTTTCACTTTTATTTATTTTTTTCTATACGCTTGCTCACTCCAGCATTTTTTTTAGATCTTTTTACTCAAGGCGGACGCTCGCTTCGTGGACGTCAGTTTCAACTGCGTTACTGGCCGCTTTGTCTTCGCCGCCGTGTACGCTCTGCGATTCAAGTCCCGTCTGGCGCCTCAAACGACATCAGTGAAGTTTTGAGTCGTCGCGAAGCGTTTGTTTTCTTCCCGCACTATGCTCTCTCTGGGGTCGAGCGACGGCGCCTTCATGTCGCCCCCCGCAGCTCGGGCACATTTAGAGTCACGCGTCTGGCTGCGCTCCCTTCAGACGGCCGTGGACGGTTTGGGAGCGCGCATTCTTCGATCGAAGGAGCGCGCCCATTCGTCAGGGTCACTGCGCCGTCCACCAGTCAGTCTCCGGACGCGAATCGGCCTGTTGGAAATCGTCATCCTGCGCTGCTTCCTCTTTTTATCTCTACGCTTTGAGACCGCCTATGCCACATCTCGCGTGCGCCTCCTTCCCACCGTTCCCAATCCGGAACGTTTCGGAGATCTCTCAATGGCCGAGACAATCGTGCGCGCGTGTCGATTTTTGTTGCTTGAGTGCGCAATGGACTAATCGGTGCCTTTGTCGCAGTTGGCGTTTTAGATATTCTCCTCTCCACCTGCGCTCCCCCCTTTTTTATTGCGATCAATTATATGGACACTTAACCGGGTTTCTGCCGTCGGCGTCGCCGTCGCCGTGAGGTTCCGTATAGATTCCAAGGGCGATAAAATCGTCGCCGCGCGCCGTATGGGCGAGCGAAAGCGCGCGGGGAGCGCGCGCTATCACGGAGGGCGAACTCCCCCTCGCGCTATCAGGGAGAGCGAACGCACACGGCGGAAAGCAAACGCGACCGTCGCGCGAAAGCCCGTGGGGGTATGGGAGGGAAGGAGGCGGGGCGGCGCTGTGCTCCGGCACCAAAGGCGTATCTTGCCACTCAATCTCCCACGCGAAAGCAAGAAAGCGGGAAGGCAGCGCGGGAAGGAGGGGGGGGGGGGGCAGCTTCTCCTCTGCCAACAACTTCTCTGCACAACTCCTCTGCACTTTGCCCTGCGTTGGCGGTCGCCCGCACCGTCTCTTATCACCACACGGCTCTGACCTTTGTATGCGCAGTGCATTCGCCGCTCAGTTTACGTTGAAGCGATAGACCGCGCGAGCCTTCGCTCGCTGCGGCGGCTGCGCTTGCTGCCAGCGTTTTGACAGTCGTTGTCTGCGGTCATTCATTGTGATCTATTCATGTTTGCTTGTGCGCGCTGACACCACGATTGTTAATTCAGTTAGTAAGCGAATGTGTCAGTTTATGCAGCCAATAAAACCACTATTCCTGCTCCGAATAGTTCTCTACTAATTTGCTATCGCAATCGATGCTTCGCCTTTCGGGCGAAACTGCGACATTTTTGTCATTGCTGCAGCATTGAGCGAGAGCTTGAACTTCAGAGCGGCCAACAAGCGTGCGCTGTCCCCTTGCGTAATATTGGATATCGCCGGGTTTCGAAGGCGTTGATTCGCGATGAAACGAAAAGCATCGAACTTCTCGGAATCTCGCACTGCTAGGCCAGTGCAAGCGGCACGACGGTGCAATAGTACGCGCCGCCATCTGTCTGGACAGAAAACACGGTTTCGGCACTTTGGATTTTCGCGCTCTTGTAGATCCGCCGCGCGAGGCAATTTTTTTTCTATATTGCGTAGTGTCGCAAGGCGTGCTGCAGATCCCATAGTCTGATTCTGCGCCACGTGATGCAGATCGAAGAGGAGCTCAGCGAGGGACATGTTTAACACGTGTATCATTCACATAGTCGAACTTCGTGTACAGCGTGGCTGGGTGTCACAGACCCCGTGAACGAGGCGCAGACGCCGGACCAAATTCCAAAGCCGACTTATCAGCTTCCGAAAATAATCCCACGAAAGCAAGGACAATTAAGAGTGGGCCCTCTGGTGCGCCAGCGAACGCCGGTTGCTGTCCAAAGACCGAGTCAGAGCCCAGAGTTGTCAAAACACAACAAAATATATTCTTCACACAAGGCAGTTAAACACACACTTGCACACTTAGGCTAGACACAACACAATACAAATCAGATGGGTATTAACAACCACAAGAAAATAATTAACGACAAGCACTAAGAGTCCAACACAGAAAGTACAAAATAAAAAGGAACACTAAGTGTCCAATCGTATTAACCAGTGTTGGTGTTGGAGTCAGACGATCTCGGCGTAGCTCGTGGCAAATCTCGAAGAAACTTCTTCCGGAAATGCAGACGCTCGATGAACCCGTCGACTAGCTTGCCGGGGAATCCCCTTCTTCCACAGACGCTTGGTCTTCACGTTACATCACTTCACCGGTGCGGACTGAACTCTCGAACTCCTGAATTCCACCCTCTGATTCTCGCACGGCAGTTATATAGCTTCCACAGGCGTTCTCGAACTTTCCTATCGGTGTCGTGATCTCGTAGCATGGTCAAAGCTTGGGAAGCTTCGAGTCTTTTCCGTACCTTCGACCGCCGCTGTCGGAGCATTCTCGAGGGGGGGTGATGACTCATCCTGTTGGTGTATGCTCACGCGGTAGTAATGTCTGTCGACTCGCCGGGTGAGAAGGTGTCTCGGCGCGCGCGTGTGCTCTCTCTCTCTCTCCGGTTAACGTCGCTTCGTGCTTGAGGCGTATGCGCTCTCCCCCTCTGTTGAAGTTGCGGCGGGGCCGGCGTGTTCTTTCGCTGGCTTGCGTGACACTCGGCGCGCGCTTGGATTACGCGCTCTTTTGTGAGACTGGTAGGGCGTCTTGCGCTGGAGTTTGAGGTATAGTAGCGGCGCCTGGTGGCGGCGAAAAACGTAATCTGGGTAGTACCAGCTTGGATAGTATTGAACCCTGGCTGTGGCGAAACACGTTTCTAGCCGGGTCTCGCGTCGATTCGCACTTTTTTCTGCCCTGTTTCGAGTGCGAAAAGGCTCGTCACTTCTCACAGACCATGGCGACCAGGCTGCGAGCTGGCCGCAGCCTATAGTTTTACGAAAAGGGACTATCCGTGTGCCGTGGGACGCAATGCTGGAAGCAGAAGACATCGGTGACGCCGATCCGGTGTGGAGATGGGTTTGCACAAGGCTTACCCTACGAGCGACGGCCAGGAAAGGGCACGACGCTCCTCCACTCCGCAACGCACAAAGGCGCTACGGCAGGGTTCGTCGACTCTCCGACACGGCGCAGAGAAGGCTCCGGAGTCAGATCGCCAACAAACTCGGGTTTATTCACCCAAGGTACAGCTCAGTGCGACAGTCACGGCGCTTACGGGCCAAGGCTCGCCGCAAGACCGATCGAGTACGCGCGCCCGCTGCGCTAGGGCTAACCGGGTAGCGGTCCGCCAAGCGCGATAACGAGGAGTCGCGAGAACAAAGGTCCCATGTAAACACCTCGTTGCGAGCCTGTGAGCCTCTCTCTCTGCCGCGGCGAGGAAGCGCTCAGCGGACGAGAGCTCGGGTGGAGAGGGTGCCCGGGGGCCGCCGCGCGGGAGGCCAATCAGGGCGCGTCCCGGTGACGTGTCTCGCGGGGCAAGCCCAATTCCGGGGGGGAGAAGCACGGTTTGCGCGGGAGAGTAAGTCCGGCGCGCTAGCCGTGTCCGCCATGTTGCCGTTACAGCGGCGGTTCCCGGGGATCGAGCTAAGCGCCACGCGCGAGCTGGGGGACGAGGCGCGGGAAGGCCCCTCGATCCCCACACCGGAGACCTAGCTCAGCCTCGAAAAAGCGTCACCGTCGTTACTGCTGCGTCGTGGGCTGCCATGAACAAGATCGAAGGCCTGAATCCCAACATCAGATTCTACCGTTTTCCTTCAAGGCCTCACGATGCGGAGCGTCGGGCGCGCTGGATAACTACAGTTCTTCGTGTTGGGTAAGCGAAATGGAAGACCGACATAGCAGTAGGCATGGCTGGTGATTCACGATTCGAGACCCAGCCACAGCGACAATTAACAATTCGACCGGTGCGAAGTGGTGAAGTGACCAGGTGTGTGCAAATGACCACAAATGGTCGGGCTAATTCGGTGACAATTCACTACCCCACTACGAGCAGCACAGGTTAGAGAGTTGAATGTGCTCATCCTTGACCTCAAGCCAGCACGTTGAGGCAGCACAGCAAGGTAGTATTGATTACAGCCAATCGATGTTCGAGCGCTGTCACTAAAAAGCTACATCAAGCGAGCAGTGCACGAGCGCGTGCTGCAGCGCGATTCGCACGTACGTACGTTACTGCGAGCTTATATGCATTCATCAGTTATTTATCAATTGCTAGACAGATGGCCGCTACTACAGCGCAGGCATAACTACTTGTCTAGCGGCATGAAGTCAACAAAGATTGCAGGAGACCCGCCGTTTCGCGGTATGTCGAAAGACCGCTGCCGTCGCGGCGCGTACGATCGTGCGCTCGAACAGTTCGTACACCGCGGCATGCTGAAAGACCGCTGCCGTCGCGGCGCGTACCGTCGTGCGCTCGAGCAGTTCCGTACATATGTCTGCTTATCGCTGCTCTGAATTCATTTATAGAAAGCATTTCCTCGCGTTTGTGCGCCTGAATCTAGCAGCGTGCAAAGCTTACCTGAAGTTCAACTTCGCACGTGCGTGACTCGCTTCACTTGCGATTGACACCGCGCTAAAACTTCGCCGCTTATTTCTTGAACGGCGTACACGTATTCGGCGTTGCATAATTTCTTGCCTTTACGCAGCATGCCACCCATGGAAAAATCTTCGGCGCCCGATATTCGCTGCAAGCCGTGGTACAACACAACCGAAAGTGGCGGGTCCATATTGTAAACGTGCTTCCGGAAGCAGACGACCGAGCTTGGGACTACCCAGTTTCGGTTTGAGGGCGCTTTTTAGCACCATTTTTGCAGCGCCCCCTTGGCAACGCAAGAGCCCCTAGCTGCTGCGTAAACATGCGCGAGCTTGTTTCGCCGTCTTGTTCCTCGGTCACCGCTTTCTGCGCTGAGAACGATGTGCTGGCCGCGTTCATCATGTTTATACGTAGACGTGCATGCCGCCTTCCTCTATCTTCCACCTCGTGAAGATTTAGTGACGTCTGGGAAACAAGAAGCGGACAGATGGAGTCCGCGGAGTTGTTCTGGGACCCCACTGGCTCTTTGCCGGTGGTTGCTCTGCGTTGACTCGATTTGTGTGTCTCAAGCGCCGCGCTCCATTATCGTTGCCTTAAAGCTCGGCCCATAAACGCACGCCTGTGGGACCTTGTAAAGCATTTTTCTTTTTATTTGCTGCGCGGCTACGGTGTATACATAGGCCTCTCAGGGACGCACCCGAGGAACAAATGTTAGACAAGCGCCGCGCGCTTGCGATCGCGCAGGGGCTGCCTTGCATATAAGACGTCTCTTGACTGTGCCTCGCAGTAATTCACGCCGGTGTTTTTCTGTACCCCGTCTCGTACGTACGCCTTGTGAGCAAACATTGCGCCGTAGTTCCGACGGTGTTGGATTGCATTTCTTGTGCCGACTTGAACTCGAAGTGTTAATCCTGAATGTTTCGTGCGCTACTGCGCGAACTAGCGCCGCTATATATGCGTCTGCCCTATGGGAGTTATTGTATGCCTTCTACCAATGTAGGTCGTCGTGTCCAGCAGCACCCGTGTTACGGTCTCTGGCCTTGCTTGAGGTAAAGGGAAGGGGGGGGGGGGGAGGCTGCGACCCTAATAACGTTTTATCTCTCTCTCTGATCGAAATTGGTGCAGAGTGTTGTTTAAGCTTGAATGCGCAAGAAAAGACACAGAATTTATGGTTGGTATATGCTTGAAGAGTTCTTATTCAGTAAAATAAAGATCTGCGCGTCCAGGTTATATGAGCCTGGACTCTACAGCAAGAGCTCCACTCTGGAACCATGAACAGAGTATATACTTTTGCCTTCGCCGGAATGTCTAGCCCGCGCGGGTGCAATTGCCGGCGGAGCTGCTGGTTTGATTAGCGCTGTTCCTAAAGGGACCGCTTCTCGCAGCGGGGCCGAGCTCTCGGGATGAGAGCTTATGCTGTCGCTGACCGCCTTCCCATGTTGCAGCCAATCCGCCACGTCCTATCCAGTGCGCCGACCCTTTCCCAATGCCCCGGCAGTATAATTCGAATAGCAGCGGTACTCGCTGAAGTCTCGGGTGTATGTGCGTGTGCGTGCGCGCATGTGTGTATCTGCGTGTGTGTGCGTGTGTGTGTATAGGAACCAACAAACAATGACACCGCAAGAACATTGTTTGTTGGTTTCTTAGCATATGACTAATAAAAATCGGGCCCCCCGGTTTCCTTTCTTGTCGCATATAGTGCTCTCGCCGCTTTTTGGGGAGCGCCATATTGGCCGTATGTCGCCGGGGCGAATAGAAGCATTTAATGACGTCGCCCGGCCCGCGCTTTACGCGCGTCTCGTGTCGTCTGCGAAAAGGGGTTCGTTGCGCCGTCCAGTCTAATGAAAACGCGGTTTTGCTTAGTCCTGCTGCTGTATAGCTGTGATCGTATGTGCGCCGTCGCGAGGTCCTCATTTCAATTCCTGTTTCCGTGTCGTTGTGGTTTCTGCTTTCCGCGAATTGCGCTGTTAAAAGCGGTTAGCTTCACGCGAATGCGTCTACAACGCGCGTTTGCATCTTCCCGAAGCGGCGTGAGAATCGCGGTGACGGAAACCGACCAGAGCGAAGAGTGCTCGCAGGACGCGAACGAAAAGCCCAATAAGTTACTTTCGCGTTTTCCTGCGGCAGTCCTTCACTTATTTTACATGTGACAACTGGTATTCTCGGGAAAACACGGGGAAGGCGGGAGATGGAAATTCAAGACGATGAGCAAAACGAGAACCAGGTGAAAGCAAGAGCCAGCGTTTCGACAGGTGGACTTGTCGAAACGTTGCTGCAGGCACTGCAATTCTGATGGTGCTATCGCATTGCCTGCAGTCGCTCAGATGTGGCATGTGGACCCTAGCGTCTTTGCCTGATTCCTCCGGGTTCAGCGTCGGTGTCTCGCCGAGTGTCTGGACGCAGCGGGGGCGTCTGTGGCACGTTGGGGGAACGCAGGAACAACATGGACATTTACAAAAGGGGTCAACTCACCGGATAGGCTCAGCCAGAGGTCTTCCGGTCACATGGGTCGCGGGATGGGTGTGATCGGCTGATCACGTGTTTTTCAGGTATTCTAAAGCGTTAAGCATCGCTATGTTTCGTACTTTAGGTGTATGCTTCCTTCATCACTCGCGAAATGGCGCATTATCCTGCTAGCCATTGCTACATCCACGTCGCATACCATCAGGCCATCTGAAGTTGTTTGCGTTTAAGCAGAAGATGTAAACATTTAAGTTGGAAATCAAATACAGTTGCGCACATCGTGTGGCTCATAGCATAGTATTTAATTGAAATTACCCAAGAAAGCTTCGCTGGTTAACGTAGATTACAAGTAGTGCGATAAAATTAAAAATGTACCGCATTAAAATTTTTTTTTCGACTAAGTTTCACTGGGACTAAGACCCACCAACACCAGAGACAGTCTGGTTCATTGAGGCTCAGACGTCGCAACTTAAGCTAGAAGAATTACTTACTGCGGAAAATGGCATTTTTATGGTGCTTATGGTATCGATGTGGAATGTTCCGTCCACATATGTGGAAAAGGAAAAGAAATGTGTGAAAGCAGAATGGAGCCGTTTTTCCTGTTCTCTGCAGTTTTGGTTGTTGCAGAACTCGGTGATTAGAATATAAAGCGCCTCCCTCTGCGGGTTAATAATTTAGGATACTTTCCGTGAGCCAGGAAACTCGAGGAGGTCCTTCCATAGCGATGAGCGCGCGTTCTTTGTTGTGCATGCGTGATCGGTTATTTAAAAAGAATCGGCGAGATTTTTTTCTTTTCTTTTTTATTTGGCTGTTTTTCTGCACATTAAAGGAACTCCCTCGAGTGCGGTTCATTAAAATTCATTATGCACACTGTCTTTTGCCGCCTGACATCAGTCGACATCGTAGACGCTTTATTATACGCTCGCAAAGTGCGGTGCAATAAGTGTGTTCCAGCCCTTGGGAGAACGTACCATATCTTCGCCTTGCACTTATAATTTCACTCATGCTCGTGCGGCGTAAACGCGGTTTTATTTGTTAATTTTTTGCCCTTCGGAGGGTCCATATTTTAACGGTTTAGGTATGCGGAGCACGCGTCAAATGATGCTTGCATCCGAGTGTGAGCGTTGTGCGACGGTTTAACCTATATCCGAGCTGTCTTCAACCTAATTTTGCCTTCCCTGATGTTTTGCCTCGTATTTGGGAGCACCATCTCCCAATCACCTCGTATTCTTTCTTCTTCCATCCCCTGGTTCTGTACTGTAAAAGTAAGGGGGGGGGGGGGGGGGGAAGCAAGAATACCAGCATTCCAGGCATCGTATTCGCAACATACTGCTGCTGCGGCATATACTCTACATCGTATGGGGATATTAATACCACGTATTGCGCTTGATGTATCTTGGGATTTTACGGTGCAGTTCTTTTATCATAATCGGCTTTCTTTTTTCGTGCACGTCTCCCTGGATAGCAGGCAGGCGTTGTGCCCCTTCTAGCAGGGCTGTGTTCCTCCCTTTTGTTCCTTTGCGTCTGCATTCTATTCCTATATACCGAACACGCAAGGATGGCGACCGGTGATCTTTGTTCGGAATGGACGCGGCCAGTCAAAACATCAGTCGACTTGAGTTGTTTGTGTTTGCGTTGAGCGGCAGTTATGAGTGATGAAACGGGCGCATCGAGTTTGTACGCTTATCCGAGCAAGTGTATACCTGCGACCGAACCATCGATCTAGCGATTTCAAGCCGATCATTCTAGCCACTACGCCACTGCCTCTTTGTGTTGGCGAACAGGTATTTACTTGCATTGGGCGCTGACGAACGCCGACGGCAACGCCAATGATTTTCCATACAACAGCGTTCGTCGCGACGCGGTGCCTGCAACGTTTGTGCGCTGCGGTGCGCTCCACCGGCGTTGTGAAGACACACCGATGTCTCTTTACGGGATGCGCGCTGTGCTAGCAGTGCTCACGACCGCTGCTGTGTGACCGTTCGGTTGTTAAGGGCTTTACACTTTAGTCGACGGGGTGGTTCATTTTCGGTGTTTTTATGTCCGCCTGGATATTTGAGCTAGACGTGACGTCATACTGCTTTCGAGATGTGCGGCTACGCACAGCCGCGAGGAAACGGTGTGCGGTCTGTGAGGGCAGTCCGCGCCATTCGTGACCCCAGCGGTCGTCTCTTTCTGTTCGCAGCCTCGAGGATACGCTACGAGATCACCCAGGGAAACATAGGAGGAGCGTTTGCGGTGAAGAACGAGACTGGCGCCATCTACGTGGCAGGCCCTCTCGACTACGAGACCCGGAAAGAGGTAGGGCGCAGCCGCCTGGCTCAATAAATTGCCCACGATGCTGCTTTTGTTAACTAGAATAAGCATGTGCACCCCACCCCGTTACCCAAAATGCGTCATCATCGTCGTAGAGATCATCATCATTCATTGCGAGCCCAGCTTTGCAGATCTTGTCTTGGCCCAAAAAAGCACTGATGTCTTGCAGCATCTTTCATGCTTTTTTATTTCTAATGTCAGTAATTGGCCGTACCTACTGTGTTATGCAAGGGAGATCTATACTCTCACAATCTACTGGTTGCACAGCCAATGCTTCGAGCCTTGCAATTACATCAGGGACTGTATTCTAGAAATTATTTTGAATTATGAAGTTTTGTGCGTCACATATTTCTCTCTCTCTCTCTCTCTCTCTCTCTCTCTCTCTCTCTCTCTCTACGTTCCTTTATTCCTCAGTTTGCCTTTAATAGCCACGTCGTGCTGCTAAGCTTGAGGTCGCAGGTTTGACTCCGACAACGGTGGCCACATTCGATGGGGGTTAAATGCAAAAATGCTCGTTTACTTAGATTTAGTTGCACATTAAAGAACAACAGGGGGTCAAAATGAATCCACAGTGTGCCTCATAATCAGATAGTGCTTTTGGCACATAAAACCCCAGAATGTAATTTTAAATTTTAATAGCCACTGGAACTCTCACAAATATCTGGCCAGTGACAAAATGCAGCATTGCAATGTAAAGAATATTTCAACTTTTCATGTAATGTAAATGATCACATTTTAATTTACCTGTGTGTGTGTGTGTGTGTGTGTGTGTGTGTGTGTGTGTGTGTGTGTGTGTGTGTGTGTGTGTGTGTGTGTGTGCGTGCGTGCGTGCGTGCGTGCGTGCGTGTGTGCGCGCAAAAGGACACTAGTTCCGAACAAGTTGGGAACAGTCTGACCAAACTGCTTCTTTCCCACTTTCTGGGTTAGGTGTCCTTGGGCGTTTGTTCTCATTTTATAGCGGCCGCAATATATTGTGATCATAGAAAATTTATAGTGTTCGGAAGTCTCCGGGGTGCTTCTGTTTAATTATATTTGAACATAATTTGCAGTGGTGGTTCAACTGCGCCATTTGCGCCATTTTGCGAGAATTCGACTTGCCTACTCCTGGCTGCGCCCACTCAAGTACCATTTGCGCCAATTGCGCAAAAGTTCGGTATTTACGCGTTTTCACGGCAATGCGATGTTTTAAGTACTATTTGTCAACGACTGATTTTCTGGACGCCCGATATTTCGGACATGTCGGATAATTCGAACGCCGTCGCGGCACCGCCACTGTACCCCATGCGCATTAGCGCACCCAGGATCTCTGCCAGGAAGGGGGGGGGGGGGGGGGTGACAGTTTGCCAATGCCATCTAAACAGCACTAATTTCAATTTCTTCACGGGAAATTGTCAAAAAATGCGCTTTTTGCACAAGTTTGTGAGTGTGCAGACGATTGCGCGTCTTACATCTTAGTTGCAGTACTCAAAGGCTCAAGGAAAGAAAAGGGGTTAAACAAAAGGGGGGGTTAACTCGGCCTCAGGGGGAGGTTACAACCCCCGACCCCCCCCCCCCCCCCGTCGGTGTGCCACTGTCCCAGTAGCACCAGGCAGGTCTGAAGTGTTGAAATGAAAGACAGTCTTTTTGCGAGTGTGCAGACGATTGCGCGTCTTACATCTTAGTTGCAGTACTCAAATGCGCAAGGGAAGAAAAGGGGTTAAACAAAGGGGGGGGGGGGGGGGGGTTAAGTCGGCCTCAGGGGGGGTTACAACCCCCCCCCCCCCCCTCCGTCGGTGCGCCACTGCCCATGAGTCAATGTATAAGGACTGTATAATGTATAAGGAAAAAACCCTTCGCCATCTGCTTTTCCGGCATTTTGCCATGACCCCAGGTCCGAAACGGCATTGATCGCAGCCACCACCGCCGCGCCGCCATTTTGATTATCTCGCCGCCTCGAACCGGCGCTTTCGCACGCAGATCCGCTGGCAGCCGTAGCAGCGCCTCCGGCGCTGGCCGTAGCCACCACCGCGGCAACGCTAGGCCTAGCTACTTCAACGTTCACTACCAAGATTGTTGTTCGGCGCAGTGTTTTTCATTAAAGCAATTCGCCGCTGTTAGCACTGGCGTCGACTCTGTCTTTGTAATCCTCGCCACTGGCTTCGAAGCTCGGAAAGCACAACGTGTTGCATAATGCCGGTTGCCGAAAGTCAGCTTCGCCTCAGTACAGCAGCGTTACGCGGTGAAGCATATGAAGAGTGGGAAGGGGAATTGTCACGGGACACAGTATGCGTTCCTTATACACGCGTCCACTCGCCGTCTTATGTCACAATATGAGCACCGATATGCTTAATAAGTGTACTGGCAGGCCTTCAGAGCTATTTCGGATGTGCCTGTGGCGATTTGAGCCCTTGGGGGGCAGTGAAAGGCATGCATTTGTTTTTTCCAACTGCCGGATTTTTTGGACGTTTTCACGGTCCCTAGGGAGTCCGAAAAATCGGACGTTGACTGTACTCAATAATCTACTCTTGTATTTTTCGCATATTTGGTGAAATACTCGGCTGAGGTCGATGCATTGCATGCAGCCTTACCAGGGCGCTCATTTGGTTTCGGAACAAAAGAAAATTTAATTCTGGAGTTCTTACGTGGCGAAACCACAATCTGATTATGAAGCACAGCCTGTCTTGGTGCAAGGGTCGTCCGGGTCCTCAACTCCAATCGAAACATTCCTATACTCAATGCCGACAAAGGGAACGGTGATGAAAACAGCACCTATGTGCGAAGATAAAGGACCGATTAGGCACAGGAAGGCTTGCAGATCGTATCGCATACGCATGTGATGCACGCAAATTCATGCGTTTGCACATGCGGTTCGGAACTTACTTAGAATCTGTGAACTTCTATGCGCGATGCCATAGTTGCTGGCTTTGATGGTTGTCAAAAACACGTTATGCATGATTTCAGAGCCGATCACCGGTTAGCCACTCATATGAACATATTAACGGCAAGCTTTCAGCGACGGCATGTGTAAGCTTGCCGGTTGCATCGGCCAACAGCCACTTCTCGCCATGGCACACTGCTTGGCCGTTAGACCTAATCGGTAGTGCTTCAAAAGGTAGGTCTGAAGTTGGCATCAAAAGTTGCAGCTTTATACCGAATCGACTCGTATTTATTCACAGAGGCCACATAACACACAGGAAGCCGACAACCTGCCTCACAATGAAAGCAAGTGTACATTCATATTAATGAACATTGTTCTCCACCGCCATCACCATCTTTGTGACACACCGTATGGAGGCATCTCATCTTGGCGCCGCTCATAGATCCATAGTTTCTTGTCAGGCTTGTAGCATTGTTATTGGGCATAATACACATTTTGTCTGGTGCGGTAAAGCTTATCAAAGCACATGTGTCATTTGGAATGCACATAAGACATTTGCCATCACTTCGTCTTGTGCGTGACGGCGCAGATTGTTCTAGCACATTTGTAATTTTATGTCTGTCTTGTGTCCAGGCGCATATCTGTTCTCGTTAGCGTACACAATTTTATTTCATTGTTTCTAAAATTAATTTCGTTGCCTACCAAAATAAAAATGTTTGCAACATACTGTGCATAGTATACCATCCGTGGGAAGGCAAGCTTAATTGGTCGCTGTTGGCTTTGTCATGCTTTGTTGTTGAGCAGCACTTACTTATTGCACAGTACTAACAAGCTTCACCAAACGGCTACAGATTACTTCTGTACTACTCCAAGTGTTCCAAAAAGACCAATGTTTCTGCTCCAAAATGCTGGTGTGGCTGCTCCTAAACTGCTCCAGAACGACATTTTTCGTGCTCCAAAAATTGCTACAAACCCTAAACTGGCTGGACCACCACTGAATTTGTTGCTTGGCTTGTCGGCACCAACTGCCTAATGATGAGTTGTCAGTGCCTTCTGCAACTTGCTTTTGCATATTACTGCCCCTGGTTGTGTGTACAAGTGTGCATGTATAGCACAAAATTCGACTCCAGTCAACCAAATAGGATAGATAGGTACATTTTGCAGCAAGCTAGATGCATCCATTCATTTAGTGTTGTACTTATTCTATGTCTGCAGTGAAAGGGCACTACATAACAGTGCAGGTCAGTAGTATGAGCGCTAAATAACATTTTGCTTTTGGGAATTTTTAATGTAGTTTGCATGTGCCATTCTGAATATAAAGTAAATGCTCTTTTCTGAAAGAATAGCCCACAGGCTGCATTTCTGCAAATAATTTCAATTTGTAAAAAAACATGCAGACACCTTTTTCATTTTCTTGCAGTGTGTGTACATGTGTGTGCACACACGTTAATGAGGGAAGTGTCTGGAAGTTTCAGAAATGGTATGGTGACATGTAATCAGTACTCTGACATGTATTGCAGGTAGCGACATATTTTTTGCCCAGCTGCTAACATTTTTCATGAGGAATTTGTCATAGTGGTAGGAGTTCTTTCAGTGGCTGCTTGCAGATTGTTGCCACCCAGAATTGTGCACTCCTATTGGTTGTAGTTTCGACTGCGGCTGGTGGCATCAGATAACCTCAACGAGAACCACACAACAGTGCTCATCAAGGTCAAGGACGTCAATGACAATGCCCCCATCTTTGATCGTCCAACTTATGAGGCCCAGATCACTGAGGAGAATGACCGGAACCTTCCCCAGAAGATACTTCAGGTCCACTTCCATCGATGGACATGCTTAATGCTTCTTGCCTGCTGCTGCCTTTCATTTTATTTTTTATAGAGCATGCATTTTTGTTTTTATTGTGTCTATGTGCACGTACTTCATGTGCTTTATTCTTGTATCATAGGTTAAGCTGGGTGGACATATTGCCGGAAATCTCAGCTTGGCATCAAGACTGAACCAAAGATAGAAATCCTTGTCTGCTTACTGTAAAGTCGTAGAACCTTTTCATTTGATGTGTGCACAAAAGTACCACTACGGGCATTGACTTAACAGTGGGGTAAGCTATTGTAGCACTGTTGCGAAAGTTTACAAAATGGGTATAGTCAAGACATTCATGTAATGTGCTGCGTCAAGCAGGCTTCTGAAAGAAGCCATTAGGCATTACATTTTGTACATGAAGTCTGAATATAGACACAGTTTTGGCTATGCATATATTTCATTTTTGTCCATGGTAGTTTCCCATGTTTTTTGTGTGCTTCAGTGGTCCTTGCGTGTGTTGTCTCAATTCTTGAAGCACCATATGTTTTATGTTTGCAGTCTTGCTTTTTGTTTTGTGATTACTGTCACGCTGAATTTGGTTCGGTGAGGCACACATTCATGTCTGCTTATGCCCAAGCAGGTATCTCATCATTCCCCATCCCATTGTTTATTGTTCTATAGCTGAGCTGTATGCAGTAAATTGCCTTTTTGCTTTTAGCATGAGATTATCAAAAACGTGTGATTTTTTAGGTTCGTTGTGATGTTGGTCACTTGACAAAACCACCATGTCTCGGCAGGTGGTGTTGTGCCACTAAGAGTGGCCTAGCACTGCATGAGTGGCATGTGTCGTCTGAGTGCACACTTTTTTTTTTTGTTTTCCCTTCTTTCCCTGCCCTTGGCCTTGTGCTGCTGTGGTGCCAGTTTAACTTGACGCTGGTGGCATCGGACACCCTGTATGAGGGCAGCACCACAGTTCTTATCCACGTCAAAGATGTCAACGATCTTCCTCCTGTTTTTGGCCAATCGTCATACGTGACCACCATTGAAGAGGAGGTCTCCCACAATTTGCCAATGAAAATTATGACGGTATGAATGGCTTACATGTATAACAATCTCTGGAGCTTGAAGTTTGAGGCCAACAAGTTCCACACAGTGCACATGAAACTTTATTCACACTTGTAAGCTTTTTTTGCCGAGTTCCTCTTCACGCTTTTGTTACAGTGAGATAGTGTGTTAGATATAATTCCACATTCGGTGGTTTTCTTTTTTTATAACTGGGCTAAAAATACATCATTTTAAGTTTTCTTTTTGTTTATTCACTTTTTTACAATCTTAATGTACGTCTATACCTTCTGACATTGGTACTTACATTTTTTTTTCTCCAAGTTGATTTAAAGCAACAGGATCTATTGATCTGTTACTTGCTTTTACTGCTTTTAAGCTGGTAATGTTCAGTCCTTTCTAAATTCAGAGGTAAACAAGGTTGAATATCTTGGCACTGCTCAAGTTCCTTTTGATGGAACTTAGCTTGTTTTCACAGAAGTTCGCTGTTTCTTTTGCGTATGATATACCACAAAAGCCTTCCACGAAATTTGTATGGCTGCTTTTTCAAGACCGCTTTAGTGTTGCTCAGGTTTCCATAAGTATTTGGGCCAGGAAACACTAAATTACATGTTGGGAAGTGCTTTTATGTCCTTAAAAAAATGTTTCAAACAATCTGTCAGCTAAGTGAATGTTTTACCCAACTAAGAGTTTGACCCTTGCATAGTTAATAAGCGGAAATATCTGACACTAATATTTGATCTGTGATGCCTTCCTCTTTCTCGTACTTGTTACTCTCTCCAAACTAAGCCTCTAGTTATTCTTTGTCCCTTCATAATTAGTCTCTTATAACATGATGTGTGGTGGTCTTATTATTAATTATGGCTATCCAGTTTTTAGAACATAAATGGCTTCTAATGGCACCCTTGTCTTGGGAAGGTGAGGAAATTCCAGCATGCTTGTTACTGCATCCAAGGAATCTAGTCTGCGATTCCATACTTGCATGACCTCTTACTTGCACTGTTTATGCTGCTGCTTGAATATTTCAGTTGCTCAGCATGTAGCATTTTACCTTCTACTCTTTGCCTGTGGTTTTAGGTATACATTCTTTGTTATATTGAGCAATACCTTTAACTTAAATTGGCCAACAAAATATTTTCAGTCTTTCTGTAGTATACTAACAAATTAAAAATAATAATACACCCTTTCTTCTACTTTTACTAATAACTGTCAAGTGTTGTAGCTAGCAGGATATGCAATATTTGAGAACTTACAGAGGGTCTTTAAAGAGACTGATAAACAATTTTTAAAACCTAATTTTTTTGTAGTGCTATCGAAAACTTGTTGAAAGTTCTGGAACCCTAAGTGGGTAGTCCTGAAGCAACTGAAAAGAAAAAAATTGTTTACCTTGTATGGGGCATCACATTTTATGTAAGCACTTTTAACCCTTTGCGGTCCGAAACTTTTACCCACTTTCCGGCTGTCCCGGTCCGAAACTATTTTGCCAGTTTATAGCGCCGCGATGAAAACCACAAACTGGACGAAAAACTCATAGGATATTTATTTTTTCTTTTGCATTCTGTAGGCAACTCCTCTACCGATATTTGAGCAGCGTGTGATACCCGCTCGAAGCATTTTTCTGCGGTGCAGGCCAGGGTTGTTACTGCAGGTTTTGCAGAAAAACACAGTTTACCTCCTGCCTCCGTTTGTTTTTCGATCGCTACAAACAGCACAGTCTTTGCTATTTCGGCCTGGGAGCTTGTAGATGAAATGGCTCCTCCCATCTAGCCTTTCCTCGCACTCCTTCCGCGCAGATGGGCCCCGATTTTTGGCTCTAGCCCTCAGGTCACCCACCAGCTGTTGGAAGAGGTTGCGGCGGTACTGCAGGTGTCGCTGTTCTTTCTCAGCATGATTCTGCAGCTGTGTGCACCTCAAAATAAAGCTATTGACAATGGAAACCTCTAGAAGCTTTCACTAAATGTGCCACCGTAAAACGCATGCGATGAAAAAGTGGTGATGCTTCTCAGCGAACCACGCGAACGTGCGGTTCCGCGTGCAAGTGAGAACGCTCTGGTATCCAGAAGCCGTGCTGAACATTGTGCTGCACCCTAGTGCAAAGAGAAGTAAACTTCAACAAACAAAGTTTACTTATCCCTCAAGAGATGGCGCATCGTGTTTATTGCACGCGAACGTGCTGTTCTGCGCGCAAGTGAGAACGCTCTGGTATCCAGAAGCCGTACTGAGTATTGTGCTGCACCCTAGTGCAAACAGAAGTAAACTTCAACGAACAAAGTTTATTTATCGCTAAAGATATAGTGCATCGTGTATACACAGAATGCGCGTGAATCGCAGTGAGAAAAACCGCAAAATTTAACCCCCGAACCCCCTTGTCGGGCGGTGCCCGACAGCGGACCGCTACGGCCGTGTTGCGTTGTCGGGCCCTGCCCGACACCGGACCGCAAAGGGTTAAGGAAGGTTCACCACATAGTAGGCCACAAGTGATGGCTTGTCATTTGGCAAGCATTCTGTGCCAAATTAAAAAAAAGTAATTTGTCAAGAGAAACGTCATGCTTGTGTCCATAAGTACGAAGTTTGATCATTTCATTTGTGCCTTGATCTTGTTGGACATTGCACATGGCTGTCAGTCCCTTTAATACATCAAACAAGAGAAGCATGCTCTTTCATAGCCAGATTGTAGCATTTTGGATATATTTTGTTTAAAGTTGGTTGTTGTCCAAGTAATTGAACACCACTGTTGTTCAATGGCCATACAGTTGAGCCAAGAGGATCTTTTTTTCCTGTTTTTAGTCCCCCATTATTCTTATATTCCAATGTGCTGAAGTTGCCTTTTTTGATGGATCTTGTCTTATATTTCAGGTGACAGCGACTGATGGCGACAAGGACAGAGAGTCCTTGATAGTCTACTTTCTGACGGGTCAAGGTGTTGATGAGGACCCCGGTAACAGCAAGTTTGCAATCAACACCACTACTGGAGAGATATATGTACTAAAGCCATTAGACAGGTAAATACCTTATGTTCACATAGTGCCCTTATTATTAAAGAATTGTAAAGAAAATTGTATATTTTGATTAATTGATTCAATTTGAATTTGGATTGCTTGCACGACACGTTGTAGGTTGTTACTCATTTGAGCATATATTTCTGTAAAAACATGGGTTGAGAAACACCACTTGGTACTTGCACCGTTCCAGGTGACATTTTAATACAACCATTCTTAAGCAACGCACTAGCAATATGTATTATAGTAGGAGCTGTTGGAGCCACATGCATCTTCCACTTAGCTCAGTTTTGCTATGCTAGGTCAGATAGCTAGTGTTATGCAAAATGGAGGTGTATGATGAAACATGAGCATGTGGAGCACTGGACGACTAACTCTTAAATCTCTCTGGCATGCGCACAGGAAGCTGCATAGGAATATGCGGCTCCTTGGCATGGCCTTTGAGACTAGGCGGCACTCACAGCTGTCCGCGGTGTACTGAAAATTCTCGGAAGCGATATGCTGAGGCTTAGGTTATATTTTCTAATCACCAGGTGCATGCATGGTGACATCTGTTTAGGTGCTTTTTAAAGGCTGCTTATAAATTCAATTACCACGCCTGCACCTTTGCCGAAATTGCTTCAATAGCATAGGCTACTCATTTACAACCAATTTAGCCAAAGTAAAATTTTGTTGCAGTTGCCTTTAACATGTTCAGTGTGGCTGCACTTCTAGTACTCCTGATTCCTGTGCTGATGACCCGCCAGTGGGTCACTTGTCATATTCTTCTGGTGCGCCATGACCCACCGGTTAGTCACCAGGGAATTGTGCTTCTTTGAAACTTCCTCGAGGTGCAGAGCGATGGTGCAACGATATGTGAAATCAGAAGCAACAAGATTTTTTTCTTTACATTGATTTCTAGCAAGGACGTCGCTTTCGCACTGCCGAAAGTCCCCTGCACAGCCGCACAGTGGGTATAACTGCCATGACCAACTCGTGACCCACATCGCAGTGAATGTGTTAAAGACAATAAAACTGTGTCAGCGGGCCTTTAAAGAGGACTGGCACCTTAGCTTGTTTGTTCCTGTGCTCCTGCTCTCCCCTCCATAATTTTTAACTTCACATATGCAAATATATTGGTTAGGTATGCCTTCTGTGGAAATGTAATGATTCACAGTTTCATAGTATTTCAGCATGGTCATCAAAAGTATGAAGATATCAACCAACCACATGTGTATTTCTGATTCATCGCTCACAGCAGTTTTTACCGACACCGATGGAGTCACCTGCTCTCTTCCTGCATTTCATAGATAAATTAGAGGTTTGAGTACCTCAGCAGAATTCTGGTCGATGTGGTCTACAATAAACTACATACAACATTGAAATTTGCTCTAGTGTCCCTTTAACTGGGCTATATGGGTGGAACACACTTATTTACTTTCCTATTTCTGCCATCCTTATTGTTGTCCATGTATCTTGCACATTTTCATGGATCAGCTAGTTTACTTGCACTGTTGCCGTATATTGTTGAACACACCAGTGAAATAAAAATTAGTTTAATATATCTAGTTGTTTGCTTTCTTTGTGTGATTCCCTCTCCTTTTTGACAAGCAGTATTACTGTGTGTGGTACTTTACTCAGATAAAGCCTTTAGTTTGGTTGGTTACCACTGGTGGGGAGCTGTAATGTAAATAAAAATTTTCCTAATGTTTCTTTCTTACAGAATACAAAAGCACTTCATGTTGTTCTGTTGTACCCTTCGTTGATTTCATTGTTGTCTGTCATTAAATACTATGCAGGGACCTTCCACATGGGCGTTCCCAGTGGCGCTTCACCGTTTTTGCTGAGGATGAAGGGGGCAACGGTTTGGTGGGCTTTGCGGACGTTCTCGTCAATCTCAAGGACGTCAATGATAATGCCCCCTTCTTCCCATCAGCAATTTACACGGGTAATGTCACGGAAAATGGAACAGCTGGTGAGTAAATGAAGTCTGCTGAAGTTTGATATTGCTCAAGCATATATTATAATCTGGACCAAAGTAAACAAGCTTGCCTTAAGAAAATGTTCAAAAATTTTGTTTAAAACCTCTGTTAACTATTACACAATAGGTACATGGTTAAGAATTATTTAAAGGTTTCTTGCACCATTACTATTGAAAGTTGTGTTTAAGAAAAGATTTGTGTGGATAAAACTATTCGGTGGAAGTGGGACTAACTTTTCTCCTTTGTGGAAAAAACTCAAGGAGCAAGGCACACTATATACTCAGTACCTTGGTTTGAAATCAATACAGAATGTCTATTACTGGCCAATCCAGCGATCCTATTTATGTGTAGCGCACATCTCACGTTGATGGAAGCATATATGAAAGTTGCAAGTGAGTATTGCTCATCTACTGCTGTCGCAAAAACAGATGCATTAAGTTCTGTTCATTTGTGTCCTGTAGTAATGTACAAGCAGAGGCTGAAAAAGCCGATTATGACCTATTACTCCCAGCTGATGCATAAAAAGCTCCCCCAGCAGGGTGAAGAGCTTTGTCCAAGGACAAAGGATAAGAAAGAAGAGGGAAACTATAGACAAAGTTGTTCGCTGGCGCATGTATACATGTTTCTTTTAAGGGCGCTTGCATTTCCTTCTTGACCTGTCACTGACTCTAGATATGAAGAACACAGCTAACAAGGAACCAAGGCAAACAATTGACATGTTGTTTTTGCTAAAGGCAAATTGTGCGGCCCAACATAAAGCCCTATACTCCCGGACAATTTTCTGTGGCAATGAAGGGAAAACTACAGGGGAGGAGCTTCTGCATGTTTTTTTGCTGCGTCAAGTAGTCTGGCAGAATTTCAGTTCTTTTCGTTTCTTGGAACAGATACTGAATCAGCATAGCACTTGCAATGGTTTTTCATTTACCGAAATCGCAAGAGAAAACCAGAAAATGAGTCAAATATAACGCTTAGTGATTTATTTGGTCTTATTCTGATGTTGTACGTAACATGTTTCTTCTCTTCCCCAGCTTAAGAAAATGGGGATAAGAATGTGGAACTTATGTCAGGAGTGCGCTTACTTGTGTGCACTTTGCCTTCATAGCTTCCTCTTCATTACCACAGGAAGTTGTCAGCGAGTATATATAACAACTTCACTTGGTTTAAGATTGTATTTGGCAAACATAGAAAGCCCATTGTGGGATAAGCTCGTATCTTAAGGATTTCATCTGTGCTAATCTCAGTTTGGATTTACGCTTGTGGAATGAAAGTTTTATTCAACATTTGAATGCAGCTTAATTTACATTGCAGTATAGCCTCTGGTGTTCTTTGTTGCCACTTCGAGACAGCTAGCTGGTTATGCTCAATGCTGTCATTACCTAGTCATGCTGCATTCATGTTGTACTGTTTCAGAACGTTTCACTCTCAGAACAAGCAATGTCTTTTATTAGTAACTCATCATGTACTTCATAAAGCACAAGCAGTGCTCAGTGTTGCTGAAATTCTTTACATATGCTAGCACTTTAGTGACATGTATTGCAAAGCCACTCCAGAAGCCAGGATCAGTAGCCAGTGCCTTTGCATTGTCTTTTTGTGTTAAGTGTTTTTTACACGCATCTGAGAGTAGGTGGAAAAGCCTTACACTCAAGCCTGTTATAGATGCACCCCTTTGTTTGTGTTGGGTTGATTGAGGCCATGTGTATGGATGTAGCTTGTAATCAATTTTCAATAAGTGTCCACTTAATTAGCAATATTTACGTCTCTCCATGGCACTCTAAGTACTGCATGTTGTTATACAGTATAGACCACATAACCATTTATAGTGCAGAACTGGCTACAACGCGGCCTTTTCCAACTCCCGTTTGCCCTCCCATAGAACTCCATGTATACGCATACCGCTTACAGTGCAGCCACATGAGACGAAATACCGTTTATAATGCGACTTCCGCGGAAAAATCTTGCCGACAAGGGCGGAAGCGAGCACGTTTCTCAACAAGGTGCGTGCTCCCGGCCGACGTATGCATTATTCAATGCAATCAAACTCTCGTTAATTTGGGCTTATTTGGCCACACATCGGTTAATTCGGACTACTTTCGGAGCTCGGTAAGCAAGGAGCGCCGCAAATGTGCGACTCAAAAGAGCAAGAACGGCGCTAGCGTCCAAACGAAACGAAGTGGCGGAATCTGTATCGCCCCAGCCATCAGTTGAAATCGTACGTGAATGACAGCAACGCGGAATGCTTCGAACCTATTTGTGTCTTTAAAGCCTGTATTCTTGCGTTTACCGCCGCGCATAACACTGCGTTGGCCATGGGCTTTTGTAACTGCGTAGTCGTAATCCACGATCGCGTCGATAGCGGCCGCGGTTTTCTCCGCAGAGGTTTCGGCGAACAGTAGTTTCGTTTTTACTCGGTACGCGTGCCTAAAAAACTGCGTAGTCGCCATCGATGATCGCATGGATAGCGACCGCGGTTTCGACTGCAGGTGTTGCAGCGAATGGTAGTTAATTCGTCCAGACTCAGTGCGTGCTTCGGGCGCGTGCCTTCAGAACCGCAAAGTCGCCGTTCATAATCGTGTCGATAGCGGTCACAGTTTTTTCCGCAGCGGTTGCGGCAAACAGTTGTTTCGTCTTGACTCGGTGCAAAGCTGTCGAGCTTGAAGAGCAACGGCTACATCGCGATTGTGTTTTCGCCAGCTCACTGGCGAAAACTTAATCGTGATGTGCGCGCGATAGTACAAAGCGTGTCTACATGCTTGGTCTACATGTTTTGCATACGTGCAGGGCTTGAAAATCGCTCTTTTGGTTATAGTACGGTACCGCTTATAGTGCAGATATTCGCGACTCCGGCAACTTACGTTATAAGCGGTCTACACTGTACGTATAACACATTATCAAGGAATGGTCAGAACTAGTTTTACAATGTTTTCTTCTGACCATATTTAATCTCATTTGAACTCAAGAGTAATAAAGCTTGTTTGCATCCAAATAAGAGAAAGAAGCCTTTGGAGATTACTAATTAGCGTTGACGTAAGTTCGTAGGCATATCTACACGAGAACATTTGTGGCTGTAGTGCTTTGTCCCTCCCTTATAATCAGTTAATTGGGTCATTTTCAGGTATGACTGTGATGACAATGACTGCTACGGACTATGACGATCCCAATGAGGGCAACAATGCACGGCTTGCATATTCCATTGAGCAGAACCAGGTTAATGAAAATGGAGAGCTCATTTTCACCATCGATGAAGAAACTGGTGTCATCTCAACAGCAGTCTGCTGTCTAGATCGTGAGACAAACCCAGAGTACACCATCAAAGTGGTGGCTGTTGACGGTGGAGGGCTGAAAGGTATGCTTGTGGTTTCATTTCTTCTCCTGTTAAGCTTTGTTTTGCATATAGCATTACAGCACAGAACCAACATTTACATGTAGTACCCTCACAACTGTTTTTTGAAAAATAGAAGCGAGAGCACACAACGAAATGTGGTAGACTGTCGTTAATTCGACTCCAGGTAATTAAATTTTTTGTTTAATTTGATCCCTACCGAAGGCCCTGGCCCGCCGAATGATTAGTAGAACTTGACCAGTCAACATACTTTCTGATCCCTATGGTGACTTCAATAGTGACCCTTTTAGTACGAGCATCTGTTTCAGCAGAGCTTAGGGGACAGTGAATGAGTTACACACGTCAATAAAAATAATCTCCCAACGAAAACTCCTATTTTTCGCCTAGTGTCCTAGGAGGGTTTTCAAGCAATAACCGTAGCTCAGAATGTCTGATTACGATATTTACCCAATTCTAATGCCCCTGTTTTTTTTTTTTTTTTTTTTTTTTTTTTTTTTCCCCCCCCCCCCCCCCCATAAACATTGGGCCAAAAATTGCCTGCGCCATGCAATTGGATACAAAACCAAAACCGCCTTTGTGGCGTTTGTATGCTTTATCTCATAAGACAATGTGCTGCAGCGAAGCTGACTTTAGGAAACCAGCTGCCGATGTGCAGCACACATTAGACCCTTGCCCATTTTATTGCGCAATTATATGGACACTCCAAGCGGATTTCTGCCGTCAGCGGCGTCGCCGTGAGGTTCCGTATAAACTCCAAGGGCAATAACATCGTCGCCACGTGCCGTATGCTGTATGTGCGAGTGAAAGTGTGCGAGGGATGCGTGCTTTTGCGGAGAGCGAACGCACGGTGGAGAGCAAACGCGACCTCTTCCATCGTGCAAAAGGCTATTGGGGCATGGGAGGGAGGGAGGGAGGGAGGGAGGGAGGGGAGGCGACGTTTAGCTGCAGCACCAAATGCGTATCTTGCAACCAGGCGCAAGGGGAACTGATGACTCAAAAGAAGCAGAAGGAGGAAAGCGGGAAGGCAGCGCGAGAGGAGGGGGGTGTGGCTTCTATTCTGCCACCAACGGCATGCTTGTACTTAGCGTGGCTGCGGGCTGTTGCGCGCACCATATCTTGAAAGCGATCTCCATACGGCTTTGGCCTTTGTATGCGCTGTGCTCTCGCCTCTCAGTTTCCGTGAAAGCACGAACCTTCGCTTGCTGCTGCTGCCACGCTTGCTCACGCCAGCGTTTTGGCAGTGGTTGTCTGCAGTCATCGAGTGTGATCTGTGCGCGCCGACACCATGCTTGTTAATTAAGTTAGTCAGCGAATGTGTTCCAAGTTTATGTAGCCAATAAAACTATCCTTACTCCGTATAGCTCTATACTAATTTGCTATCGCAATTGATGCTTCGCCTTTCGGGTGAAACTGGGACTTTTTTCTTGCTAAAAAATTATGTGTGCATTAGATTTCTGCTTTGTTTATGAGCGTTAATGTCAAGTATCATTCGAGGGCCTGTTAAAATCTGGGCAAATACTGCCAAATGAATCAGCTGTGTGTTCTTCTGTTTTTTCTGCTGCTTGTTTAATTTAACCCGCCGGATAATTCGGCCAATGTCATCTGCACCGTCAGGATCGAATTAACGAACGTCGACTGTATATGTATTGGCTAACAGCATGCTGTCTGGCTTCATAGCTTGCTTATTGGACACAAAGGTACTTCTGTCTAGCTCCTAGACCAAAGTTGTGTGGCTCATACCTGGAGTTACAGGCCAGCTACTTGTGTGCTCTAGTTTCTCATTCACATATGTACATCAGTGAAGCCCGCTCATTATCTTTTGCTTTATTTCTGAATAAGTACGGCTGCGGTCCTGTGGTTTTGTTAGGCTTCACTGTTTTACTTTCAATTTATTGCCACTTGTATGTTGCCTTGCACCACATGCACCACAGCAGGTGCCAGGTGAGCCAATGCTGCTCTAGCATTCGCACTTTGTTGATGTCGTGTTAGCACATTCGATTAGGATATCAATTTTCAGTAGCTCACATCCTTACTTTGAAACCATAGAGTTGGTGTCATATGTCCAAGTTTCTAATCTAATTTATATTTTTGTCAGCATGGTATGATTATGGGTAAGTTACAATGGCAAATGGTGACACAGCTAAAAAGTGTAATAACAGCTCCCAATTTAAAATGAAATTGTTTGCTTATTAGTAGAAGTTGCATTCCAACTTGCCAAGTTGATCCCTGCCATCTGGAGTTGCACTCTCTAAGTGTGTGGCCAGGCATACATCCCCAGCATCCAATATTTCTCTTGCCATGTTCTTCATCCTTTTGTTCTATGGTGAATTCTCCAACATAAAAACAAATTAAGTTGATTTTTCACTTCACTTCCATTGAAGATGAAAATATCATTGTATTGCTGTGTATCGAGGTACACTTATTAAGTTACTGGTGTAGGGATATCAGGGTTCGAATACCTCCTTGAAATCTTTGAAAACCTTTAAATTTGGAAAAGGATATTCAAGGGCCCACAGAACTTCTTGAAAATAAATGTGCTTCTTGAATTCCTTTAAAATTTGGGGTTGACGACAACTCTTAATCATTCAGATTAACAAACCCCGTATAGGGGCTATACCATGGACGCTGTGTAACAATCCTAGATATTTTCTTTTGAGAGTGTCGCGTAATGATTGCAATGTGGCGTGTTCACATCCACTAACGACAAGCCTGTTTAAATTGCTATTGCCATCATGGAGGTAGACAATACCAGATAAAGCGACCAAACCGTGCAACCATTTTGTTGTTTTGCTAGTTGTTCACACCACAGTCATCATGGCTCCATTTCCGAGCCCAATAGGCTCTAGAAATGCCTGGCGGAAAGTATGTTTCAGCCATTTGGCTATAACGCAGCCAGTATCCTTGGCTAAAGCCAAACTAGTAACCATCATGCTGGAAGGCGATTGACATCATTACAAGGGGAAATTCAACTTGGAAACGCCATCTGAAGAGCTTGAAACAAACTCCAACTCTGCAGTTGCAAGAAATTGGAGCTAAGAAGGAAATTTTTCTAATTTCTAGTGTATGTGTAAGGATAAGGTTTGTTTCCCCCTCCATAAATTTTGGCCTTCGGCATCCCTAAAATTCTTGAATTGTCCTTGAATTGTGAGCCAAATGTTTTGTATGAACCGTGAGGGATATGCACTTTAAAAAGATTTGCCCAGTAATTTTAAACCTGAAAAGGACTGACCTTAGTGAAAGGTCATTTTGGTACACACACATTGATTAATCAATGATGCGTGGCATGAAACTATTATATAAAGCACAATTACTAATACAAAACACCTGATGTGTTCTTCAAATTATGGTGCAGAGTGGGACATGTCGTTTGTTGCTGACACTCAAACTTTGAACATTTGGCTCTGTGTGCCGAACTTTCCTTTCACATTTACGCATTCTTTGAACACTTCAGACTTTTCACTTTTGATTTTTAGTATTTGTCTTTTTTCCTGGAAGTTGTCTACAAATGCACATGATGCATTGAGTCATCTATGGTGTCATGATTTGTTGGCAGAGCCACATAGTGTCATGTTTAATTACAATAAAAGCTTTTCACAAATCTTTTGATCTGCTGATGCCTGACTGTTGCACAGACCAAAGAGAACATGATGCAGTTTAGCTTTTGGACTGTTCATTTTCTGCTGAAAGATTCCTTTAATTAGATAGCAGAATCTATTTTTGTGCTCATGTAGCAGCATGCCGTTCATTTATGTTATTCCAAGGGTTTTTGTTTTTATATTTTTTAAATGTATATATATTTTTTAGTTTAAGTGGGGGCTTTGGTGTATTTGCTGAGTGGTATAACATTCATTGCAGGTACTGGGACTGCTACTATCAAGATCAAGGATATTAATGACATGCCTCCAGAATTTACCAAAAAGGACTGGTTTGTTGACGTTGAAGAGACTGAAGCAGACAATATTCCTGAGAATCCAATCTTGGTCGTATCGGTCAACGATGGAGATCTACTAGAAACTAACCGGTTTAGCTACAAAGTTATTGATAACACATTTGGCTCTGATAAATTCACCATGGTCACCAATTCTGATGGAACTGGTTCACTGAAGATAGCCAAGGTGTGTATACAACCTCTTAGCTTAGTCTTAGCTTAGTTTCATTCCATTTAGTATGATTCAGAACTTTGTGTACTCTTACATGACCTTACAGCCTTGTTTTAAAATTGTTCTCTTGGTTTATTTACTTCAATTTTGGGGGTTTTAAATATCTTGGGTACTCAGTTTAGTATGGGTACATGTATATTTTAGCTGTTATAATATACTTCTTCTTTTTGCTGCTCAACCAATTCATTCTGCGTGTTCTTGTTGCTATTGGCACGTAGCTGTAATAAGATATATATATTTTTAGTGAAGCTTCACATGAACCATTTTAGCAACACTGTGGCTTGGCTTTTTTTATTCCAGCCTCTTGACTATGAGGATTTGCAGCAACGATTTGGCTTCAATATCACTATACAAGTTAGCGACAATGGTGGTGAATCTACTGATCCCTACCATGCAGACTATGCTAAAGTAAAAGTCAGGGTGAAGGACATAAATGACAACAAGCCAGAGTTTGAGCGGCCTAACATTGAAGTGTCTGTTCCGGAGAATTCCACTGTCGGCTCGAGTTTGGCAACATTCAAAGCCACAGATGCTGACCAAGGTGGAAAATCACGTGTCAGGTAACTTTACCCCTTATCCTTAAGCTTGACATATATTATGTAGTGCTGTCTCCTATGGTTACATTAACTCGGAGCAGTTTCTTGGTACCTTCTGATTTGTATTCTAAAATGGACAGTCGTTGATTTGAAAGCAAGGCTTCATTTTCACATTTATGTGATTGCAGTAAATTATGCCAGGCAAAAAATGCAATGCCCCTCGCCCGTGTTTGCACAATTGAAAAACAAAAAAACATATGGAATGTAAAATAAGGCGGGCATAATAAGAAGTTCCAGCATTATGTTGTCCCACTGTACGAGAGGATTTGGAAGTACAAACCCAGTTTTTCACTCGTACAATGTGTTGAAAATGCTGAAAACGTGCATGTTTTTGCTTCAGTAAAGCTGCAGCAAGCATGTTTTTCCAGGCAACCATGGGCGGTATGTTTTAATGATTTGACATTTATAGACTTCAAAGAAATTGCTCTGTGGTCTCGGTTTGTCATTTTTAATGAAATGTAACCTTGATAATATTCACACCGGTGAAGATGGACTGTTTTGTCCACAACGTCTCGCCACACATTATATGGCCAGATTCTTCAGATTATGTCATTTTCAGCCACCTATAACTTGTGTCAAAACTTCTCCTGAATCATTGAGGCACCTTTTAAGTTCTTGTGTCAGCACAGCTTGTCTTTGTTCAGCTCTAGTTATGTGCATTTTTTTTTTTTTACATATAGTTCTCAATGCTTCCCCCCTCCTCGTCCATTCTACTTCTCAGCCAACCGCTACATTACTTTTTTTCGCTCCTTCTTCAGCTACATGATTGACCGATCTTCTGACAAGAAGCGACAGTTCAAGATTAATCCCAATGGTGTTGTTGAAATTCAGCGTACGCTCGACCGAGAAGACATTCCGAGACATCAAGTCAAGATTCTGGCTATTGATGATGGTCAGTATGAGAAACGTCATCTGCTTTTGACAGAGTGCAGTAGAATCTCTGGAATAGTATAATCTTTTAGATCATATGACATAATATTTAATAATTGGAAAATAGCGATTTTGCTTATAGATTGGCTTCCTGACAGTATGGTTGCTACTCAGTTTAACTTTTCGTGGCTTTTGCCTTTTCTTGCATTGCCTTTTACTGTCATAAGTGTGCCTCTACATTTTTCTTTCTGTTTAACATGTGTTTGCAGGAGTGCCGTCACGAACTGCAACTGCAACATTGACTGTGGTTGTTAGTGACATCAATGACAACCCACCCAGATTCCAGTACGACTACAGACCAGTCATTCCAGAGCACACACCTCCACAGAAAGTGCAAGAGATTTTGGCCACAGATGATGATGATCGTTCCAAAAACAACGGCCCTCCATTTACTTTCCGCATGGATCCCAATGCCCCAGAGCTTATTCAGCAGTTCTTCCGAGTGGAACACGACCCCAGTATGTTGCTTACGGTATTCTCAAAGTATATTTTATTTGTTAGCATCAGCTGCATCGTCAGCCTTTGTGTTTGAAGATATTGTAAAGTGACGTCATTCTTTTTTTTTCTGATTTACCTAGTTACTTTAAATGGATGGTATCAAAACATTTGCTGTAGCGATTGTGAATTAAAGAATTAGCAAAAAAGAACCATGTTTTTAACCTAGGAGGAGCTTGTGCATTTCTGGCAGGATTTTTTAAGCATTGCCATCGTGAACCTTTGTGCTACTGTTTCATGCACTTGTATCAACTGTGACTTAATTTATTCTCATAGCTGGTGCAAATGGAGATGGTATGGCTGTGGTGCGCTCTCGAGAAACATTTGACCGAGAGACACAGAAGGAGTACCTGGTTCCCATTCTTATCAAAGACAATGGAAATCCATCGCTCACGGGGACTTCTACTCTCACAGTCATCATTGGGGATGTTAACGACAACCGCATGCACCCCGGTAGCAAGAGCATCTTTGTGTACAATTTCAAAGGTAAGTTTTGTTTCATGGTAGCTGTTTTCTGCAAGTAATGCTCAGCCTTTGTATTGAAGTTTGGTGCTCTAAAAGGATGTGAATTTTCCTTTACATGAAGTGTAGACAATAGATCGAATGTTCAGCACACTTTCCCATATTAACATGCTGCAGTGTGCCAGCCATAGAATAACTATGGGTTCAAAAACATGCATAGGTGGTGCAGCCATGGGTGTATACCAATAAAGCCATACTTTATTTTTGTTCACCCTGGTCTATGAGGAAATCTGCATATTTTTGTATTTACAATTTTTTACTTTATTATGTGCAAATTGTCATCTTTATAACAGGGGAGTCTCCACCAACAAAAATTGGGCGCATTCATGTTGAGGATCTGGATGACTGGGACTTGCCTGATAAGACATTCTTCTGGGAGAATAATAATGCCCATCCTAACTTTGACATGGACGGCCACACAGGCATGATCACTATGCTGAACTCAACAGGAGCAGGCACCTACCATTTACGTTTTTTAGTGTATGACCGTATGCATACAATGGATGCCCACGCCAACGTGACAGTAACTGTCAAAGAAATCCCTGAGGAGGCTATCTACAATTCTGGCTCCATTCGTGTCACTGGTAAGTCTGTTTCTTGTGTGGAATCGATTGCGGAAGCTCTCGTTTTGAACAAAAACCAAGTTTTCAGCTATCTTGTTAATTTATTTTTAGGCATTACTGATGAAGACTTCATAAGGGTTTGGGACTGGAAAAAGCAGCGACAAGTAAAGAGCAAATATGAAATCTTTCGAGACCTGATTGCTGAGCGCATCAAGACAAAGCCCTATAATGTAGACATCTTCAGTGTCATCCTCAAGCAGTCACGCCCACCTATAACTGATATTCGCTTCTCTGCTCATGGCTCCCCATATTACAAGGCCAGCTTACTGAATGGGGTGGTTGCAGTGAATCGGAGAGAGGTAAGTTGAATTCTTGAAAAAGTTTTTCTGTTTTTCATGAAGAGACTCTGACAGGCCATTAATGAAGCACTTTAGAGCAGCATTGATGAGCTCACTAATTTGTAAAGAAGACATTCTTCAATCTAGTAAAGTGGCCCTGGCAAACAGGTGAGGGTTAACACACTTGCTCGGTCAAACCTTTTTTTTGGGCAGAATTACGCCTTTGGAAGTTAAGAACTTTGCTGTGGCAATAAGGGACAATAGGCAGTAGCTTTAAATCCCATAGCTTATGTGTATCTGCTGTGTAAAGGCATTTTCATGCATTCTTGCCGTTGTAGGTATTATGAAACTTCCAGGAGACACTAGATAAATGCTTTGTGAAAAATCTAATGACTTGATTCACAATATGACACAAGGGTCATGTCTTGGAACAAGGTGGTAACCTTGCCCTCATAACATTAAATATGAACATGACACGCATGACAATTTTAGGCCTTTTGCTGCCTTTAGTAAACGGGAGATATCCCTTTTTTGTTTTGCAGATTGAAGAGAAAGTGGGCATCAACATCACCATGGTGGGCATTGACGAGTGCCTGCTGGAAAACCATAACTGCGAGGGTAGCTGCACTAATGTGCTTATGATTGATCGCAATCCTGTAATGGTGAATGCTAACCGGACATCTTTTGTGGGAGTGAATACTTGGGTGAAGGCCAAGTGTACGTGCGGTGCTCGAGACTTTTCCGAGATTGAGTCCTGCCGCAAGAGACCTCCTCCATGTTACAACAATGGTCGTTGTGTTGACACATATACAGGAATCAGGTGTGTGGGCTTTTGCTGCTTTCTTTTTCTTAGAGTTGGGTGGTTGAGAGGGATGTTAAATGCGTTGTGCGGTATTTAATAAGTTTAATGAAAGTCTGTGTTCTGTGGCTGAGCTCCTAGTTCTTTAGGAGGACATGGTGAAGGGCTAAAGACTCAAAAACTTTGTGAACTTAATTTCCTGAGCTCATTTTTTTTATGCAGTGATATACCAACCAACAAAGCCATAAAAAAACTGCAAGTACATGACACTAGCATGAGACAGATAGGCACACATTACAGACCTGTCTGTGTGTCTTTCATCACGGTGGTGTCGTCTTGCTGCATTATCCCCTTAAAGAACTATACTAATATTTAATTTTGTGAGAACACGAACATTTCCTTGAGGTTGTATTAAACGCTTCATTAACCCTTTTAGTGCAGGGATTTTTCAGAGGTGACTCACCCTCAGTGTCAGGTTTTTTTTCTCGGAGCGAACCCAGAGAGATGAGAAAACATGCTTCTAGAATTGTAGAACAGATGGTAGAACTACCTCGGAGTTTGGCAACTTCATGTTGCTGCGCACATCCGACTAGAGAGAGTGGAGAATGTACCAGTATGTCAGTGGCGCTGAAAGGGTTCACAGTATGCAGACTTTATTCTTGCGCAACGTTATCCGTGCTCACTTTTTTTTTTTTTTTCTGTCTTGATAACTTTGTTGGGATTTGTTGAGCTGAAGTGATGGAAAAATATGAATTCGCTGCTTGAACTATGGAATGCTAGGTGAGTGAGGTAACGTGATCAAGTGCACGCTGGGGGCTCCCTCTTGCTCCATTTAAGCCGGATCGGAAAGCAGGGCGCACAGTGCTCTGCTTGCTCCGGTTCGGTCTCCGCTTCCCGTGTGTCTTTCCTAGTCATTCTTATGCACTGATGTGATAGCTGCTCCAAACTGTTCCAAAAGGCAAATCCTGCTACATTGTCGTGAACGTGGTCCAAATCTTCTCCAAAAGGTTCTTCCTGCTACTGTATTTTCCAGCGTATAATACACTATTTTTTTTCTTTAAATTTTTGTCAGCGCGTTTTATACAGTGGTGCGACTTATATATGGAATTTACTGAAGGTGGCAGGTGTTACACGGCAGCACTCTGAGCACACGTGCTTGCCGACGCGCGCAAGCTCGCGTTCTGTGCACCTATGCATGCAGCGCAGACAGGGCAAAATAGGTCATACATGTCAAAACATGGCACGATTTTGGCCCTTCCTCCATTATTTTGGCGATAGTGTGAGATCGCGTAAGCATCTCGCTTTCCGAACATTTTTTTTTGCTCTCATGTCACTGAGCAGGCGATGTTTAATTTGCGCTCCTGCCTTGTTGTGCCGACAACTGCTGACGAAAGCACGGCGCTGGCCTACCGCGAGAGATAACGATTGGCGCGAGCAAAAGTTCGGAGAGCAAGATGCTCACAGGATATTGCCCCTAGCTCACCTTCGATATCAGCTACCCCATGTCTTTGGCCCAAATCTCCAGTACATCAGCGGTGCGTAGTAGCTATGCTACTACGCGCATCAGTATTGGGTAAGTACGGCATTTCGCGACATGAATACGTGCATGCGAACCCGCAGTGCATGAAACACGTGCATCGTATACAAAGGTGCGACTGTATTAACTTTTCTACAAAAGTGGCAGTTTTTAGGTGTGCGCGACTAATAGAAGGGCGCGACTTATAACCGGAAAATACGGTACTTAAAGAAATAATAATCTCTCGAGTTCAAGGCACTAGGCGTTTGAAATGCGGCAGCTCCTTTATTAAAGCTAAAAGATGAAAGCACACCATTTTCTTAACGCTTTATGGAAAAGCGTTATATTGCTGCAGTGACGCCTTTCCATGATGCGACTTCACCATGGTAGCTTCAAGTGGGTATGTTATGGTTGAAAATTTAGTTATACACAACTTGTTGCACATTCTACTGAGCTTGTTTCATTTCATTGCATTGGTTGCACTTTGCTGTTTGCAGCTTGCGTAACTTAGCGAGCATTGCACACTCCTAACGCTCTTGCATGGCAGAGTTCCTCAGATTTTTCCTGCATGTGTGCTACAGTTCCTGCCACTCGCACGCCCAGTCTCCTGCAAACTGGAAAGCTAAACTAGAGATTGGAGAGGGTTTGTGGTCATACGGTCATCATGCCGTTCTGGTCGTCATTCCTGCTTCATCATCTGATTGTCGTCGCACCATTTTCATACAGTTCTCGTCAGCCCATTACCGTCATGTTGTCGTCATGTATGAGACCTACATGTTTAAGCCCTAGAACTTTGTTGAGCTAAGCACTCCCTGTAAAATGTCCAACTCGGTTGTGTGCTCTACAGGACTTGAAAATTGTTAATCTTCAATGCAATTGTTTTTCAAACACCAACATAAGTGCTTCGCTTAAACCGATTCCCAGCATGTGGAATGTGCAATTTTTTTACTTCAAGAAGGGCACCCTTCTTTTATAATCTGTCTTGCTTCTCTCAAAGGCAATTTTTAAGTTTTGAAATAGGTCTTGGATGCTCCAAAAACCAGTTTTACTGCTCCAAAACACTGCTCTAAAACGGCCTCGGCCAATTGCATCACTGTTTTACGGCATGCGACGTTACGGTAGCTAGCAACGCATCGAACCTTCGCCTTTGGCTGGTGTTTATCTGAAACGCATTGCATGGGAGTGTGAGAAATTTTGCTCATAATAACTGTTGTATGGTTTTTGGAGTTCGAATTCACTGGAGTTTTTCTCTGTTCGAAGACATGGGACTTTGCCAAGACCAATGGTTCAAATTATGCATCAGTTTGAATCAAGAGGTTTCGAATTATCAGGATTTCACTGCAATTCAAGCATTATAATGTATTACGATTAGTCATGTACCATTTTAGTTTTAACCGAGGGCAGTGTGCATTGCATGCAAGCATTCAAGTGATATGTGCAGTGTAATTTTGCCACTTCTTTAGTCACTTAAAATCTTTAGATGACATATTTTTGTTTTTTCCATGCACATTGCGTTCATTCTTGACCTGTTTTTTTTTTTTTTTTTTTTTTTTTTTTTTTCTTCTTTCTTTCTTATAGCTGAGCCTAGTTAAAAGGATATTATCCAAAACAAAACGAATTTTGTTCCACCTGCTGTATTTGCTTTTTCTGATGGGTTGTAATGTTTGATGCAGCTGTCGTTGCCAGTCCGGATTCCATGGACCACAGTGTCAACAAACAACACGGCATTTCAATGGCAAGGGCTGGGCTTGGTTCCCTCCCTTGCAGCAGTGTGAAGACTCCCATCTGAGCCTAGAGTTTATGACAGAGCGCCCGACTGGACTTCTGCTTTACAATGGCCCTATCTCCCGGCCTGACCCTGGAGAAATCGTCATTCAAGACTTCATCTCACTAGAGCTAAATGCAGGAAGGCCTAGGCTGCTTTTAGACTTTGGTTCTGGCACAGCAGAACTCTTTGTTGATGTTGAGGAACACCTCAACAATGGCAATTGGCACCGACTGGATGTGTTTTGGGACCGACAGGTGAGGAATAGTAATTTTACTTCAATGTAATTATGTTTCTCTGGCTGCTATCTTTTCTTAACTTGAGTGCGCAGGACAAGGGCATATGCAGACTTGTGCTATCTGCTTGCTCTTCCCAGTGCCATTGCCCTAACTGAACTCAGAGCTGCAAAAGCTTTAACTATGTGTTATCCAACACCAAGTATAAACTGCATTACTAAGTGGGCAGAATGGAGGTGCCCATTAACAGGTGACATGTTACTCCCCACAGCTCATCATCAGGACAAAGTGAACATGTCGCCATTTCCTGCAGGAAAGTATGCAAAATTGCAGAAAGCTAAATTGTGTGCTTTAAGTGAAAACTTCCAGTAGTAACGTGTTGCACGGCAAGCTCACTTTAGTGATGGATCTCCTTCAATAGTTTTTTCTTTATTAAACCTGTTGTGGTATGTAACAACTGAACATATTTTTATGAAGGCAAAGAGTTGCTTGGATACAAGTAAGTGAGAAATAGCATTGTCCTTGCTACTTGCACTCTGAAAGCTTTTCTGATTCTTGTACAATGTAGCTTGTGCCCTTATTTGTTTGTACATTGACTTTCTTCAATGAATGTGTTTGTTGCATATATTTTTATAGTGGTCATAGAAAATCGCACATACAGGTGATGTCAGTATTGGAACCAGAAGGCAGATGAAAAAAGAATGTTACTTTTTTAAGACTTTTAATGTATATGCCAGTATTCAGTCATCCATGCTTCAGGCAGTACTATAATGAAAAATTAATAATTTACCTTATTTGCTAAATCACCTATGGAAACAAGTCAATGTATCTTTTCATGCTGGTATACTTGCAATGTACATTCCATAGCTGGTATGTTAACTAAAAATTCTGAACTGTTGAGCTTGTTGCCTTGTGTTGTTAGTTACTGTTATTGTGTAAAGTTTTGTTTTTGTACTCTTTTTTCTAGTCTGTGCGGCTGATGGTCGACAACTGCATGTCAGCACGAACTCATGAGGGAAATCAAACCATTGATAGATCCCGTTGTGAGAACAGCACTCAGGTACCCGAGTTCAATGAGTTTCTCAACGTAAATACTCCGCTTCAGTTGGGTGGAACTCATGTTGGTGGCAAGGACCTTGGTGCATATGCTTGGCGCCATCGGCATACGACGGAGGGATTTCAAGGCTGTGTAAAAAATGTTGTTCACAACAGTGAGGTAAGTGAACTTTGATCACCAGCCTTGCTAACTGCATAATTTATAATGGGAGTAATGCTATATGTAAAAAGATTCTATGACTTTTTGGCTAAAAAAAATTTTCCAGAAATTAATCTACAGTCTCTGGGGAACGTTATCATAGTAAACTGTGCCCTTTACCTATCTATGATTGCTATTTATTTATTCATAAATGTTTTCTTGTTTATTTACTTAAAATGCTCTCAATGCCATTGTAGCCTTACAGAGAGGAGTGGTACAATTGTGGCACAATGTTGCAGATGTAAGTCTTGAATGCGGATTGATCTGGGTTGCTGGCGATGGAGGCAGGGAGGTGATACCATACTAAGAATGTGTTTGTCATGAATAAATGAGTACAAGTTGGTCTGGCGGCTTGGCACCTTAACATTGAAACGATGGTCAACACGAGATGAGATATAGGATGGCACAGCAAAGAGGACGTGCTTGAGATCATGGTTGGTGAAAAAAAATTTAAGACAAAGGTGAACAATAGTTCTTCTTCAAGAAAGACCAGGAAGATTAAGAGAAGGCTTCACTGCAGACACACTAGAAGTACGAGAATAATTTGAAAAAAATAGAATTATCAGAACGGTTCTGGTGGCCTCAAGACAAGAAATGGGCACTGATGATGGATGGGGTGGTTCCCCAGATTGATGAGGCGTACTCTAGCTTGGACCTAAGCAATGTTTTATAGAGCATTAGTTTTAGTGCGACGGGAGCTAAAGAAAAGTTTATACACCATAAGCTTATCATATGGTTAGCATTGTTAATCGCATAACGTACACATGCCGTGTCAAGTCATTAGAAATGTGTGCAACAAGATATTTGCATGTACGGACGGGAGTCAGCTGTGATCCAACAAATGAATATGAAAATGGATTGTTAGAAGCACTGTTGCGGGATATCCTCATTTTTTTGCATTTTATTACCATCCAAGTTCATTGACCAGTTAGTACACCACTAATACAGCTGAACTTCAATATAACGAAGTTGGATAAATCGGCAATTTCCTTTCCTTCCTTTCGTTATATTGAAATTTGGTTGTATTGAAATTTGGCCGATTATGCAAATAAATAGTAGCCAATCGATTTTTCTTGCATGGAAAGGGGCTGCACTATTTTCCGAATTATCGGGAAATCGAAAAAAGCAAATTTGAATGAGAAAACAATTCATTTTGTTGAATTCGGGAGTCAGCGACGAATGATAGGATTTCCTGCCACATCGGCGATATCTTCGCATCGGCGGTACGAATTAAGCGAAGCCAGCCACGCTTTCGCCTCCACTCCGCCCACGCAACTGATAGTGTCGCCCGCAGTCGGATGACGCTATCATGAAAAGCACTGCCATCATGAAAAGCTTCAACGGGTCTCTGAAACTCAAGATTACGCAACCTTTAATACTAAATGCGCGGGAAGAAAGCTTACATAATGCCGCGTCGTCTCTGCACACCCACCCTTTGCACACATGGCAGATTACCTCTAAAGCAGGGTGCACGGCTGCGTATGCGCTCAGCCGCGCTTACAGCCATGCGAACCCACGACCGATACAAGCGCCAACTTACACTCCACCCCGCTCACGCGCGATTGATCACAATTACCGCGAGCTCGCTCCCCTCCCCCTCTTTCCCTTTGCTCGCGTGGAAGGCGGCACTCGTGAAGCCACCATCCTTGTTTCACCTTGCATGCTTTCACTCACCTAAAGTACACAGTGTGTGGGGCATGATAGGATCTTATCGCACTTGAACTTTATACGGAACATGACGCTGCTCCATCAGCGGTCGCTCTTATCACGTGGCCCATGATTTGAGAGGTGCGTTCACAAGAAGCCACTTGTAATTCAATCATTTGACTATCTGCGCTCATGGAAGTTTCCATTTATTGTCTCGGTATTCCTTGGTGGCGGCAGTGAAATTTCGTTATACTAATATCGCATATAAACACACTTCGTTTTATTGAGGTTATAAACACATGATGTTCCATCTACCAGAGATTATGAAAAGTGAAATACTTCGTTATATCGGGAATTTCGTTATATAGAAGTTCGTTATATCGAGGTTTAACTGTACTGTAAAGATCTGGCTGAAGTGCTGCAGAGTCATGTGGGTTAGTTACTACACGATAAACTACAGTCATCAGCAAACAGTCTAATAGTCGTAGAAATGCATGCAGATAGGTTGTTAATATAAATTGGAATTAATATGTATTCAAATGAAACAAGTTTTAACTTTCGTACCTCTAATTTCAATCGAAATGATAGCATTCAGGTTATAGCACGGAGAAGGCACTTAGTTTTAATGTAGGCAAAGTATTACTAAATTTTGAGGACGACATTAAGATATTTTCCTGTCGTAAAAAGTATACTATGCTGTATTTTTGAATACTTGGAGTGCGCTTGTTTAAACTGTGCCATGACCTGCATTTTATCTCCAAGGCAAGATAAACTCTGCAATCGTATTGAAGCTGTGCTTTGGCCCAAGTGCTATACAGCCATAGTAGCCAAAGACGTCCATCCAGCCTTGAACCTATTTTCTCGATTTATATTGGTAATTATACATATATCAGCACACACATGCAATACCATAAAGCAGAAGTTACAAAGAAGTAAACATAATTTTTGTGCACACTTCCTGTATTTTGTCCTGCGTTATCACTCAGTTTTTTTTTTTTTTTTTTGTAGATATTGTGAAAGACTCTGATGTTACTATGCATTCAAGATGTCTTCATTGGGTGCAAAATGCAGAGCCACATTAGTTTGAATCCGTGCAGTGATACATTCATGGTTGCAGCTAGTGCTTTGTATGTTCGCTTATCACCAGATGTATGACCTCGGCTCTCCTGGAAGCTCGTATAATAGTGTGGCTGGCTGTCCTCCTGCTGAGAGCTCATGCAGTGAAGCAGCATTGCTTCACCAGTCCTGTGGTCATGGCCACTGCCTTGGAACCTATAAGGGGGCAGAATGTGTTTGTGACCCTGGCTGGCATGGTCCAAATTGTGACAGGGGTAAGTGCAACCTTCTCTGCTCACAAAACGTCAAACTTTTCATTTTCTTGTGTACCTTCATACAGTAGACTTCTGTTAATTAAGACTCCGGCCAATTCGATCCCGAACGAAGGTTCCGGCAGGCACCCATACATTTCTATGTACCAAAACTTCTGTTATTGTGATCTCAAAATTGGTTTCGCCGGAAAATTCGAACTTGATTGGTCAGCTTCGCCGCAAACAGCCGTGTTATGCGGTGAAGCATACCAAGAATGGAAAGGGGCCACTGTCATGGGAAAAGTAGTTTCTTAATTATACAGGCGCGTGCGCACCATCTCCGGTCACAGTACGAGCACTTAGACACTGAATAAGCATACTGGCAGCCATTCAGAGCTGTTACTGACGCTTCTGTGGAGATTTGAGCCCTTGTTTCGCCCATCATGCATTTCTCGTATGTGAGACCGTTAACAAGGCCTAGTACGCATTCCTTAATTATACACGTGGAGATTATAATTATAAATGTGTGGAGATTGTCCATATAATAAATTGCGTTGTCTAAATAAAAACAAATTTTATGTGTACCGTATTTACTCGATTGTAACGCGCACCCATTTTCCGTGACCAAAAGAGAGGGGGAAAAATAATCCTCTACAGTACCGCGCACCTCATGCTTTCATACAGAAATACAACTATCGTTCAAGATTTACTCCCAGTACGCTAAAGTTGCGATGAACAAAAAAGTCCCAGTTTCGCTCTAAAGGTGAAGCATCGATTGTGACAACAAATTAGCAGACAGCTATACGAAGTAAGGATAGTAGTTTTATTGGCCGTATAAACTTGTAAACATTCGCTGTTTAACTAAATTGGTAGACTAATGCCTAAGCACACGTACTACAGCACATGGTCGAAGCTACGGGATCTAGGCTCGAAGTGCGTAGGAGGCGGCCATATTGAAATGCCGATAGCAATATGGTAGCGCAAATTTAGGGTCGTACTCGATTCTAACAAGCAGGCAATTTTTGGACCTGTTTTATCAGAAATAAAGTGCACGTTAGATTTGAGTAAATATGGTATGCTGTCTAGAGGCAAGGCATCCTTGTTGAATGGCTGAAAATTGAGTAGTTAGGTGCCCCACACGTTTGTTCGGGAACTGCAGCTCACCTGCAGCCAAATCAATCAGAACAGTCAACACTGGCATCTGGCTTGCTCCCCAGTAAGTGTAATTATCACTTATATTCAAACAGAAGTGAATATTCTGCAACTTCAAATAGTAAATTCTCAAATCAACCTAGATGGACTGAGACACGTATGACAGCACAGCACACATGATTTAATGAAAGCAAGCAGAACAAAAGATTCCCCAGAAAACCCAACTGATAATGATAAACATAATACGTGTAACACATACACGCGGCTCTAATTCGTACACAAAACTAGCAGCTAGTGACACTGTCCTTTAGCCTGTCTTAGTCCCCGTCACTCCTAGTAGTCTGGCAACTCTAGCCTCGCTGGATGTGTCGCTGCATGAATGGAATGCTCTCACTTTTTATTGTTGACTCTTGTGGTCTACCCATCTAAGTCGTGTCTCTTCCCGAGTCGTTGCATCCGACGCTCCTGTTGAAGTCGTCGTCGGTGTAGCAGCCTGAGTATCCTGGTCGTTGTCGATGAAGTGGCAGTGCGGCTCGGCAAGTTAGGCTTAGCGACGGGGTCGGCCGCCGCTTCCGTTTGGTGCCTTGCTCAACTGACGAGGTGCCCCGGGGACTGTTTTGCGGGCCACTGCTGGCCTGCCTTCGAAGGTTGATTGCTGCTGGGGTGTCCGGAACTACTGTGAGTGGCTGCAGCAAGTCCGAGGAACCTCGCTCGAACGTTGCCGAGGTTGACGGCCACGTCTTGGACTGCTAGCGTCACAACCTCCGAAGCCGAACACCCGCTGCTCCCGTCGCCAGTGCAGTGCTGGCGAGGCAACCTTCTCAGACCGGAGCCACGCAGACAATGCCAGCTCAGCGCTGCTTTTCCACTCGATCACGGCTCGAGTCACGTGCCTGGAGCGCTCGTGCTCTTTGGAACACTGCGTGTTCCTCGTCGTAGTGGAACACTGTGCTTTCATGTTGTCTCTTACTCATGACAAGGTCTTGCGTGGAGGGGGAGATATCCGAACTCTGTGGGCCTAATGGGGCAACTTCATGCATAGTTCTTCAACAACGCAAAACTTGACAAAATGCAGTGGTGCTTTATTGTAATGTTAATGCTTGCAAAAAATGATGTTACAGTTAGCAGGGATGCAATTTGGCCAGATACTCTTCTTGTTTTAATGATTTGTCAGTTTAAGTTTAAAGAAGCAGAGCCATGTGCTTTGCTGCATTGCTTACTGAAAACATATAAAGGAGACTGTGTCATAGCGTGTGGCAGCGACGAAACTCTTCTTGATAAGGGTTCCTTCAGTGTAAAATAAAGATTTACTTCAAAGGACTTTAGCTCGCCCATGTGTCAGGGATATGATTCATATTTGAAATTTCGAATTTTGGTCACTTCTAATTTGTACCTATCTTTGTTCCAACAGAAACACAGTCCAAGATGTTCCAACAAAGCAGCTACATCAAGTATGCACTGCCATTTGACCCTCATCCATACAAGACTGACATCCAGCTACAGTTCCGTACACGTCAGAAGCATGGAGAACTTTTCCGCATCACAAGCAAACATGGGCGGGAGTATTGCATTCTTGAGGTGATTAGACAGCAACATTATTTATATTGCTTGTAGGTGATTTTTACATAGTGGAAAGTTGCTGGAGCACATGCAATCTTTTCACTGGTTTAGATCCGGGACAAGAAGCTGCGTTTTAGGTTCAACCTCGACCGAAGTCGGTCATCTGAAGAGCGCGAGTTGTGGCTTCCCTGGGTGTGGGTGAATGACGGCCAGTGGCACACAGTGCGTGCCTTACGCTATGGCGCTTCAGCCAGCCTAGCTCTGGACGGAGGCAGTGGGCGGCGCTTCAACGAGCTCCTGGATTGGCAAAGCCCCCACCAGCATATGTGGGTTGAGAAGCAGAATGTTATTGCTGGTGGAGACGTCCAGTATGTTGGTCCTGGTGTGACTGTTGTTGACAACGATTATCAAGAAGGTGAGCTGACATTTTCTTTGAGAGAAGTGAATTGCCATTAGCAGCATATTTTGCTTGGGTGCAAAATATGCTGCTAATGGCAAGCATTGCATTGCAAAACAAACATTGCTGGTTGTAAAATAAATTTTTCACCTTCAACATTATTGAGAACACATTAGCCAGCCTGCACAATCTTTTGAGAACATGACATTGATTTTTAACGCTTAAAGGGGTCCGAACTGCCCGCTCAAGCGGCGCAGGAATGTGCGTTTGTATCAAAATGGCGCAAGTGGCACAGGAGTCCCAACCAAGGCCGTTAATGTTACACCCTACCTGGATGTTTCTTATTTTTTCAGAAACTGCATGATTTTTAACACTTAAAGGGGTCCGAACCACCCCTCAAGCTTGGTGAAAAAACACTCCGCGGATAGCATACACGGCTCTGAACAAGTTTTGCAGTCGTGCGCGGCACGTAGAGCTTGCAAGCGGAGCACGAAGTCACCATTCTCTCGAACACTCTTTTCAACAGAAGCCTGTTCCTTACTCTCTTCTTTTGTAATAAAATGGATTCCCATACACGGCGGCTATTTATTTTCCAATAGCCGACGTCAATCAAGAAGGGTGTTTGGATCAGTGTGCTTCTTCCTACTGTTACTGTGTATATTTATTGAAGTTCAATTAACAAGTTGAGGTAAGCGAAAATTAGCTTTTGAATTTCGATAATAATTGTGTATTTCCGGAAGAAGACGACTATCGTCTGCTCACGCTCGGCTGGGGCTGCCGTTGTAGAAATTAAGCTTTGGCCACTCTGCTTGTCATTTCACGGCATCGGGTCTCGCTAATTTCTACTAGTTTTGAACGGTCAACTAGCCTCTTACCACACGAAACCTAAGGTCAGACCACGCGCACGCTTGCCAGTGCTCCTGGCCGCTCCTGTTTAGATACCTTGGCAGAATAATTGATAGGGCTTCAAAAAGTGCGTTGGTCAAGTTGGTGAAGGGCAAAGCCAGTCCGCACCACGTAGCATGGTCAGACTGGAGCATTTGAGTGGGAGCACGCACTCAAGCTCCTTCACATTCAAATCAAGCCTGGTGGGCAACGCCAGAATACGATGCCGTCAGATCGAAACATGACGCTCAATTTGTGCCACCTGCAACAGGGGATAGCGGCGGCGCGTTTAGGTTATTTTCTATTAGAAGTGTGCAGTACACTTCCCACACCACACACCCTGTAAAACAAATAGGTGAAGATGCTTATCACAATGGATTAGCGGCCATAGCTGTGGATGGCGACTTGCAACAACCCGCGAGGAGATTTGCTGCTATGGGAATAGGAAACTGAATGCATGGCGGCATTTTCACATGATTTGGGCAGGGGAGTACTGCGGGGAAGCTGTCGGTGCAGGCACTTACTGCCTTCAATCGCGCCTACCTCGCACCTTTTCTTGTTTACACGAGATCTAGCGGCTGGAAAATATATGATTACAGCCTGGCAATATACTGAATGTTTGTGCCGAAAGATTGTGTTTTCTGCAAATGTATTAACCGGTAAAAAAGCGTAACTATATTAGGTCATTTATTGCATTCTCGTTCGCGAACGTTGGCGCTGAAAAATCACACGGAACTGGATCGTATCAACGAAGTTCTGCTGTGCACTCATTTGGAAACTAAAACTTAAGGAAGAAATTAAAATTTCTAACATTGTTTCACAATGTGGAATTGCTTTAATACATTGCATTGGTTGAATATGCACACATTATACACCGTACAACCCAATTTCAGCCGGCATGCCTAGGCTGCGGAGAAAAAAAGATTTCGCAGCACCCTTGGTCGCCAAATTTTTTCTTGCAAGTGTACATCCACCAAAAGCATGATCATGCACAACTGCAGTGTAGTCATTGCAGTGTTTCATAGCAAACATGCCGTCGCAAATTCTTACCTGCAATCTGCATCTAGAATAGATTCCTTTGTGTCTGTCGTGAGAGTGCTGAAAGCAAACTGTGCATGGCATTTCACTGTCTGGTAGAAACATCTTTGACAAGATATAATCACAGCAGGTCAATCTTTTGTGCTGACCAGCATGGCAGAGGCAGTGTAGAATGTAGTTTATTGTAATGAAAGTATGCCAAAATATTTTTGAATGGGTCTGGAGATCTGTCTGTATAAGTCTGGAGAACAGAAATGCTTTTTTTCTCTCTCTTCTTTTTTTGCATTAAATTCTTAAGCCTTTTTACTGTGTTGTGAATAGTGTTGCACCCTTGTTATTGTATTTGAATACATACAGGATGGCAATTGAACAGGTCACAGGCAGTTATGTATGCCTGCCTTGTATTGAAGGAGTAGGCTTTGCCATTTTGATGAAGAAAACTTGGTTAAGTGATGACAGTCAGCTAATATGCATGGAAAAGTGATGGGCCCATGTTTGTTTCTCTTTGCTAACTTGTCATTCAGCATCATTCTTCTCTTCTTTGGCAGGTTGTATGAATGACATCCGGCTAGATCAGCACTATTTGCCAATGGAGAGTGGTTCTGAATATGCAGCTGTAGTCGAATGGCGCAACCTAATTGATGGATGTCCATCCAACAACCCCTGCCATGGTATCAGTTGCCCACGACCCTTTGTTTGTGTGGACCTCTGGATGCTCCATGAATGCAGGTCAGTTGTCATGTCCTCTAAGCAAGCTATCTGCTCGCCAGTTTTTAGTGTGAGGACAGGCTTACTTTGTTTCTTGCACATTGCGAGCAGTTCAACATAGGTGTATACAGTAAAACCTCGTTAATTCAGATTTCACGGTACCGAAAAAAATGTCCGAAATAACCAAATGGGGGGGGGGGGGGGGGGGGGCAAATTATCGAGGGTATCCAGAAAACAAGCAAATGCTTACTGCATCAACGCACTTTTATTTAGTGAATGAATGAGGAAATCCTGTTTGCTATTTTGCACAAAAGCAGTGCAGAAGCTGCAATTCTTGTCATTTTGTGACTCATTGGCTCTCGCTGAGGCGATCGAGGCCTTGCGGCTTCTCTTTGCAGCATGGCCACTGCTTGCGCCTTCATTTGTGACACGTTTTGCACTTGCGCGCGCACATCCCGATTACTTTTTCGCCAGTGAGCTGATTGCCAGCCTGTCCATGGCGATGTAGCCAGTGCTCTTCATTCTCAACAGCTTTGCACAGAGTCAAAACAAAACACCTGTTTGCCACAACCGCTGCGGAAGAAACCACGGCCGCGTTCAGCGCGATCATGGATGGCGACTACGCAATATGAAAGCCCGCGGCCAATGCGGTGTTATGCGAGGCGGTAAACGCAAGAATAAAGGCTTTAAAGGCACAAATAGGCATGAAGCGTTCCGACGTTGCTGTCATTCACTTACGTTTTCTGCTCATGTCTATGGCGACGCGGACTCCGCAGTGCGTTTCTGTTGGACGCTAGTGTCGTTTTTGCTCTTTTTTGCTTCAGACATTTGCGGCGCACCTCGCTCGCCAGGCTCTGAAAGTTGTCCGAATTAACTGATATGCGGCCAAATATGTCCGAATTAACGCGAGTTTGATTGCATTCAATATGGCATACACTGGCCGGGTACAGAGAAATCGGTCTGAATTAACCGACTTTTCGAATTAACGAGGTTTTACTGTACAAGCGTACAGCAGCAGGCAAATGAGCTTTTTTCTGGGCTGTTTTTATTGAAGTATCGTAATCATGAAAACCACTTGTCTTTTGGCAGGCTAGGTTTAATTACATAAAAATGTTAGGAAACTATCTCCCAGAAAACGTTTTGCAACTCACAAGTTTAACTTTCCATTCATTTGTCACAAATTACTTTTGTTGGAGATAACCATTATAATTTGAAGCTCTGTGTGCATGCTATAGATGCAAAGAGATGTTCAATTGTGAACTGTTTCATTTTTGTAAATAACCCTAGCCCATAATCGGTCATGCTTTCATTTATGAAACTCTATTACTAAATGGCCATGTTCTTATGACAAGGCAATTTTTTTTTAAAGAAGAAATTGGTCATAACGAAAGTATTATAAAATTTGACATGAGTGCAAAAATCAGGTTAAATTAGATTTGACACAATGACAAAGGGCCATATCTCTAGGGAATGCTTCAAAAGACGTATAATCTGTTAAAAACATGCTAGTGAATATTTTGAGCTCTGTAAGCTCCTTACCAAGTTCTGCTGCCCGTGTCATTGGATAATTGCTACCTAAAACAGGAGTCAGTGACCTTAAACAGAACAAAACCACATAATAGCACCTACAGCGGGTAACCACTATGTACGGTTGTGTTACCGTATTACTCTAATCTAACGCGCACTTTTTTTCCTCATAAAACGGGTCTAAAAATTGCGTGCGCGTTAAGAATCATTACGACCCTAAATCTGCGCTACATATAGCCAATGGCATATCAAAATGGCCGCCTCGTGTGCGCTTCGAGCCTAGCTGCCGTAACTTTCACCGTGTGCTGCAGTACTTGTGCTTGGGCATTAGTCTACCGTCTGTCTTCCCGTTTTTTGCGCTTGCTCTATCAGCATGAACTGCCGACTTCATCACGATGCCACATTTAAAAGGAAAGTGATCATGTGCGCGGAGACGGATGGAAATCGGGCCGCATCACGGGCTTTCGGCTAGCGTGCTGGACTGGCACAAACGAGAGAGGATTTTCGCCAGCAAAGCAACGCGGAAGTGTTTCAGTGGACCGAAACGGAATGTATTGTGCGACGGGATCCACTCGGCGATACGATCGCCTTTGCCCTATCTTGAAAGCTATCTGCGACGGGGAGAGTTGACCGCGCGCTGTGTTTTCACCGCTTATATTTCGCGTTGAAGCGAGAGGCGTGCTAGCACGAAGGTCAATTCGCTCGCCGTGCTTCGTCACTCGCGTTTTGACAGCTAGTTCCCGTGGTCAACGAGCGAGATGTTTATGTTTGCATCTGCGCGCGTGACACCGTGTTTGTTAATTTAGTTAGTAAGCAAATGTTTGCAAGTTCATACGGCCGATAAAACTGCTATCCTTATTTCGCATAGCTGTCTACTAATTTGCTATCGCTATCGATGCTTCGCCTTTTGGGTGAAACTGCTACTTTTTTTTATTCATCGCAACTTTAGTGCATCGGGAGTAAATCTTTGTTTTTTCCAAATGAGAAAGTTGTATTTCTGTATGAAGGCATGAGGTGCGCGGTACTGTGAAGGATTTTTTTTTTTGCTCACGGAAAACTACAATTACAATCGAGGGCGCGTTAGAATCGAGTAAATGCAGTAACACATTTAGGTCTTTACAAGAGGCCTTTATATGTTATCTGCTTTAAAATTAATAATATTGCATGCATGATACATTATACTAGTAGATGCACAACACCGATCTTTCAGCATTATCATCCAAAAAGTCTGCCACATCGTGCAACTAGAAATATTAGTATTTAAGTAATCTTCTGCTTGCATCTACCTCTGTGCAATTTTGTCATCTGTGAAAATAAGCTGTGATGCCTGCCCCACTTTGTTTTTTTAGTATATGTAGATCTTAATAAAATCAAATTGTCATCACGTACATCAGAATTGCTCACAGAAGCATCAACCAACACAATGGTCAGCACCATGTCACAGATTGCACCTGCCAAAGTGTAGAGAGGGTAGGCACGTGGCGGAGGTTGAATGGAATAGCATAGCACAGGGGTTCTCAAGCACGTTCGTTCCAGGGAACCCTACTAAGCTCCATGGAGTGCCCAGGACGCCCCCTCCCCCGAATTAACTGTATTAAAATGTCCTAATTAACAAAATGTTGAATTATGGAGGGTGTACCAAGAAAACAAATGCTTACTACGTCAACATGCTTTTATTTACTGAATGAATTGGCAAATCTTGTTTCTATTTTGCAAAAGAGCAGTGCGGAAGCTGAAATTCTCTGCATCTTGTGAATTAGCGCTGGCAGCGGCAAAGCCTCGCGACACCTTCGCAGCACGCGTCTTCATCTGAGACGCGCTTTTCACTACCGTGCGCACATCCCAGTAATTTTTTCACCAGTGAGCTGGTCGCCAACAAATTGTCGGTCCATCTTGACGTAGCCGGTGCTCTTTATCTTTGACAGCTTTGCACTGAGTCAAAGCGATACTACTGCTTGCCGCAACCGCTGCGAACGAAACCGCGGCCGCTATCGATGCGATCATGGATGGCGACTACGCACTTATGAAGGCTAGCCGCCAACACGGTGTTACGCGCAGCGATTAACGCGAGAATAAAGGTTTTAAGGGCACAATTAGGCACGAAGCGTTCCGGCGTTGCTGTCAGTCACGTATCGCGTACAATTGCCACTAAAGATATATGGCGACGCGGATTGCGCCACTTCGTTTCGGTTGGATGCCAGCGCCTTTTTTCCTCTGCTGCGGCGCGCACTTGTGGTGCTCCGCACATTTAATTTTTTTTTATTCCTCCGACACATACGTAAGTGCACACTCTATCGGCACCTACTCTATCTGCAAACGGGAGAAAGGCGCATTGGTCGTAAATTATGGCCTCCGAAATTCAATTGTGAAAGCTTAGGTGTGCTGCCCATTTTCGGAGGTTGGGTGGCTACAAGCTGGTTGCGGATTTATTGCGCAGTTCGCGCGTTGCTGTTACGCTCTGTGGTGTGCTTTTTGACTCTCGGGCATGGGTAATGGAGGTTCTTTCGATCAAGCGTACCTCATGTTCGCCGTTTTAGCCACTTGGCGAGCACGGAACCAGGGAAAATTTCAGTCGCTTGCGGAATCCAGAGCAGGGGCCTGCAGAACTCCCCCGAGGGGGGTTCCGCGGAACCCACTCTGAGAACCCATGGCGTAGCAGACAATGGACAGGAGGATGCTCTGTGCGCATGTGCCTACTGTTGCTGCATTTGCACGTGCACGCCATGTCACGACACTGACCATTGTGCCTGTTGGTGCTCTCGTGAGATTATTAAAAACTTGGAGAGCTCTACTTATGTGTTAGAAAAAACTGGATAGGTAATGGAACTTTTTTCGTACGAAGTAGGCCTTTCTTTAACTGCATCACAGACACATGGTGGGCTCGCATCACTTTGTCTAAAATATTATAACTAGGCAAGACATAGTTATGCATTATTTAATGCATTGGTTTATTTGCAACATTTTGCACTGGTGTAACTGAATTTTAGTGGCAAAGACAGTCTCAATTAAAATGTGCCTGTATGTTCAACATGTAGAACAGTCTGGCAGGCCTAAAACCTTATACAATAGACTTCCGTTAAACTGGTTAATTCAATTTTTCGGTTAATTTGATCCTGACTGAAGGTCTAATAATTATTACAATCCTAAAATTAGCTTTCGCCAGATAATTCGAATTTGGCTGGTCCTCACGCACGCGCTCGACCCCCATGGTGATTGCAGTTAGAGAGTCCCCTAGTGCGAGCGTCCATTTTGGCGATGCATAAGGTACAGTGAATCCGTCAATTACATCCCATCTCCCGTCAAAAACACCTATTTTCAGTCTACGCCAGGAATATTTTCAAGTGAAAATGGTAGCGTACGAATAATTATTACAGTATTCGCCAACTTCTAACACATGCTTTTTCTTCCAAGAAAATTTGTTCGTAAGTTGCTTGGCTGGTGCAATCCAATACACAACCAAAGCCGCATTCGCAGCGTTCACTGTCAAAGCCAGCCTAGCCAGTGTCATCATCATTGCCATCACAAGATGGCAATCGTGGATGGCGATGAAACAAATTTTCTCCACAACATCAGGGTTTTCTCGCATAGCATGACAATGATGAAGCGCTGCTTTCAGTCTGATTATGAAAGCACATTCAAACAATAAGTTATTTAACTTGTTTTACATGTTCAGCTAGCAGCAACAAGCCGCATCATGTGTTCTTGGTGTTTCGGAGAATTGTATGTGTCGCAGGACAAACTAGCCAAATGGTTAGTCTAGGCGTGGGCCACAATTCCATTTGCAGTTGTTGCGAAGTCGTTTAAAAAATGCAGTATAGACCATACAAAGGATGACATGTTCTGGTTCTCAATAGACAATGATGAAGTGCTGTCCGAGAGTGATGACGATGAACATTAGGTAAATTTCCATTCTGTGAAGTTAAAGTTCGCTGGTTTCGTCTTTTTCTTATTGCCACAATCGGACGCATGCTACGTTTGTCTTGCTAAATATCGGGTGCGCATTCGGGTTCTACGTTGTTTAGAAGCTCTGTCATTTCTATGTTAGTTTTCTACTCTGAACCAATAAAAATTCGGGGACGTTTTATAATCAGAGCAAAAACTGCCAATGAATCTGGTGTCTATTGCCTTTTTTTTTTGCCTTTTGTTTAATTGGACTCACCGGATAATTCTACTAATTTCGTTGGTCCCATCAGGGTTGTATTAGCGGAAGTCGACTTTAGAGCACAGCCCTCAGTCTTCCTTTAGTCCTAAGTAGCCAGCAGTGGTGGAGTTTGAGTATCATGCACAATAGAAATATATGCAGGTAGCTTGGATGTGAGTTGCACTATTCTTCAGTATTCTACGCATTGGTACTTGAAGCGTTACAACAGTGTCATCTTTAGAAGTGCTCGTTAGTATAATGTTCATAATAACAATAAAATGTTTTATTACATTTTTTGTTAGCATCTTGGTAAACTGCTGAGAAAATCATAGCATCTTGGTAAACTGCTGAGAAAATCATAGCTCAGATACTGTATCCATTTTGGGCGAGTAGCAACTAGGTATGCTGTTAGCCATTGTGTGTGTGTGTGTGTGTGTGTGTGTGTGTGTGTGTGTGTGTGTGTGTGTGTGTGTGTGTGTGTGTGTGTGTTTCTGCGTGTCTGTTCTGCAGTTGTGAAAGATGTGGTGTTTTTGTATTCTTTCTGCTTTCTAGTTTTTATGTGTGTAATTAGCTTAAAACTTCATGTGCCATGAGTTGCAGCCTTTAGTTCACGCTGTTTTTAGAGGACTGCATTGAGCAGGCAGACCATAAGTTGCAGTTGGTAGTTTAAACTAGTACATTGTGACTTCAAGTTCTACTATGAGGTTGTGGGGAGGTTTTGTGAAAATTTTCATCTGGTGTTGCCACTAGAACATTACGTCATACTCTTCCACACCAAGCTCCCCCCAGCCTACCAGTCCAGCTTAAGTTGATAGTATCCTTTGGTGTTTCTTTTAATCGCACGGCTTGAATGGGGTCTGAAAACAACAAATGCATTGATTTCAAAATTTATTTGTACTCGCTTTTAACAAACCTTCAAAACCCTTTTAACCACTGACAATCTGCCTGCATTTGGTGGTGGTGTCACTAATTTCCTGATTCTTTAACCAAGGCATTCTTTGTGTGTACATTTTCAACATAAGGTTATGCTGTGTTTAAGCTATTGTGATGTTTTTACTCTGTAGTCAGTGAAGGAATTTTCAGAAATCACAGCTTCTTGAGTTTTCACCATACAGTACTATTGTGCTTGAGCTTGTTCTTTATAGTGAGTTCTAAATTAGGGGACGAAAGTGCCTTGTCTGTGCATGAATCCAAACACTCTGCTTGGGTCTTCTTGGAGTTAAAGTAGCTTGCATATGCAAGGCGTACACAAGCCACTTACGCCCCCAAATCTAGAACTCTCTAATTTCGAGATTTCTTTCCTTCCAATTGAGTCTGTTTAGGTCATCACAATAGCAATCATGCAAATTTAACGACAATATTTCAGATGTATTATGTTGACTCGTTCAGAATTGGTGTTTTAGTACGGTCGAACCTAGATAAAGTGAAGTTGTACTTGCAGTAGAAAATTTCAATAAATTTACTTTTTCGTTAGAGCCACGCTTCTGCTTCAGCAATAAAAATTCCTTCATAGGTTCCTAGAACTGTCCTGGTGGATAGCATATTCTGAGTAAGCATTTATGAACAAAATCCCACAAGAAATTGGAGCAATAATTTTGTGCTTAGAAGTAGTGCAACATGCAGTATAGGTCACATTGAGAGCAAAGCTTCAGTGCAGAGTGCACCTGGTGCTAGCAACCATCATCATGGCCTGTCAATGCTAGACCACCATTTTGTTTCAGTGGTGTGATGATTACCAAGGCCAAAATCACCATAATGTTATTCGTAATATTGATTTGCAATAGCAAAGTGGGCAACAACACATGATGGTACCAAGACAGCACTCGTACCTTTGATCGTTGCTTAGGCGCCTGTTATCTCCCTTCCAGTTAGCGTTTTCCTGTTCCTGCTGGCACGCTTCAGAGCATATCTGTGAGCACAAATAGTGCGCCCAACATGGATTTCGTATTTACATGGCAGATCGCGCAGAGTGGTGCATTCTGTCCACCACTTGTTGTGTCGGTGTTTTATTGCCACTTGTGAGTAATGTATGTGCACAAAAGTACATGTGCGAATTATGAATTTGATATTCAGCAATGTTTTTATTTTATTTTGTTTGTCACAAAAGCTTCAGTCCACATGCATGCAATTAATGTGGACTTGAGTTAAATGTAACTGCAAAACTGAATTTGCTAAAGCATAGAAAAAAATGTTTTATAGTATCAGGACTGGGAAATGATAAACTTCATTGTGCCATGGGTTTGTTAAACCGAGGGTCATTATATAGATGTTCAACTGTACGTAGCATAAATTAAATCTTCATTTTAATTGCCATACCATGACAGGTTAATTAAAGCATCATTGTCTTGTACCAGGAGGTCTTTTTTTTTTTTTTTTTCATCTGAGGAGAATTTTAAAAACTAGCCTGTTGCAGACAGCACAATTCTATTCCTTGAGTTGGATTGCTTGAAAAGGCAGGCATTGCTCGCTTGAGAAATCAAACTTTGTAAACTGGCTAATCAAGGTCATTTTCACAAATCATTTTAAGTAAGCACTTTAGGGTGCATGTTACAAATTATGAATTAGAGCCGATGTTTGCAAGGCAAATACGCTTCATAGGTTTTCTGAGACTGGCACCAGTTTTAAAATCTCCGTTCTCAAATGTGCGACAAAATGCATTGCTGTTTTAGTTAAAGTTGTCTTGTACTGCTTAAAAGGCTTTTGTCAAAACACGTAAGTGGTACGGTGCATTTTGCCACAAGTTTGAGTGTGCTTATCTCAAAACTTGTGCTAATTTCAAAATTCTTTCCAAGGGGACATGCCTTGAGAAAGTTGCTATATGGGCTTGTTGGTGATTTATAATGTCACTAAACATGCTTTTCTGGCAAGGACAAAGAAGGTACCAGGCACATATAATGCTAAGTGTGTCTTGTTCCTTCTCAATTTGTCCTTGTCTACAGCATGCTTTGTTTACTTCTGTGGCTTCATAACTCACAAGTTTCACTTTATCAATTGCAACATGTGGCATAAGTTGGTTAGCTAAAAGTTAAATTTTGCTAATGTGCTAAATGTGCTGTGATTTCTCATGCAAAATAATGTACACCTCCTCAAGTAATGTGCATCAGGCACTAAAGTTGTGTTATCCACCACAAGTTATTCACATTCTGTTTAAATTTATACAAAACAAAATATGATGCTCTTATGCAAACAAAAAGTTTTAAACATTTTTCTTATTCCTTTCTTTTTTTTAACGCAGTTTAGCACCTACTTAGGTCTGTCCACCTAAACCCAGCTAACAATATTATTTGTTTATTGGATGTGTAGCTTATACATATTGCCTTTTAATGCCTTGACTCAGACTTGTTTAGAGCACAATTTGTAAATTGTGGCACATGACTGCTGAAGGGAAATGTTCTCTCTTTTTAAAAGATTTTAAGGGTTTTTTTTTTTTTTTTTGTGAATGTATTGTGCTAAGCATGTGGAAAAGCACATGCTTGTGCCAGTGCAAGTAACTAGTGCTCTAGGCAAGGATGGTCAGCTTTGTATTTTTCCAACCTCTAACATTGGTCACTAACAACTACCACTTTTTTTCTTCTGCTCTGGCCATTTCCTCTTCCCCATCCTTTATTCATTATCTGTTTCTTCCCTCTGTGCAATGAAAAAAACTTTTTGTTCATCCTGTCATTCTGTTCACTTTCTCTTTCTGTGTGCCTGCATCTTTGCTGTTTTGTTCTGTACTATTCTCCCACTTTCTTGTCTTACTTCTGCCTCCTCTTTAATCCTTCATTGGTTGCTCCCATTCTCCCCCCCACCCCTCTCTCTCTCCTGGCTTGCTTGTTTGCCCTTCTGCCTGGCTGTTTGGTGGTGGGTAGGTGTTCCCCTGGCTTTGCTGTAACGGAAAATGGCAAGAACTGCACGGATGCGGATGAGTGCCTGACGGAGCCATGTCTCAACGGGGGCACCTGCATGAACCGGCCACATGGCGAGGGCTTCTACTGCCTATGCCCGGACGGTTTTGGGGGCGACCTGTGTGGCGCTTTACGGCAGGAGAAGATAATGCGTCTCAGTATGGCTGCCTTGGCTGCCATCCTGGTCTGTCTGCTCAACATCCTCAGTGAGTGGCTCCTCCTGGCTCCACTCTTTCTTGCTTACATGGGGATCCTTTCAGAGTTAAACTTTGAAGATCCCTAAGCCACTCTGCTTTACACTGTTTACCTGGGTTTCCAAAGACACTTGCGTTCCAATTGCAACATGCTATCGAATACATTGGTGGCCACTAGTGAGCCTTCGGTAAATGTAATTTGAGGCGAGTGGCCCTTGAAAGGAACCGTCGAGGCATCTGTTTTTGGAAAGTCAGTCCAGGCAGCAGAAAAGTCTTGTGGTAAGAGCCTGACTGCTGCGGCCTGATAGAAGCATGTGACTCAGTCTGGTCGCTGGCATGCATGGTGCGCATTAGGTGTGTGGAAGGTTTCACACCAACGGAAGACCGACTTGACTGCGAGGACAAGGACGAGTGCCTGGACGAGCCGTGCGGCTACACGGGTCAGTGCACCAATCTGCCCCATGGCCAAGGCCACACATGCCTCTGCCATGAAAGCCTCGAGTGCCACAACTGCAGCTGCTTCGACGTGGGCGCTGGCGCACGCATGACCAACACATCCCTCGCCCTTGGGCTGGAAGCCCTGCTCATTATCCTGGCCTGTCTAGTGGTGTACCTGCGTAAGCGAGACTTTTTTGGTGCATTCTGGTCACTAACGATGACAGCTGTCACAAGCGGCTTGCTGCATGTGCCTTTTACCATGGTTTTTTGCAAGAGAGTTATGTAAAGTGTGTTGCAGAGGCTATTTACAAGGACAGTTTAAATCAAGTTCTCTGTGTTGCTTGTTGACATGCCGTCTTATAAAGAAGAGGCATAATTTTCAGTTTCAGTAGTGAAGCTTGTCAAAATAGTGCTGTTGTTTTATGTGTAATTATAACAAAAGTAGTACATAATGGTAATGGTATTGTTTACTAATACTAGTAACACTTTTTCTAATAACATACCTAGCATAAATGGCAGCTACTCTGATCTGTATACTATGTATGCCACTTGCATTGAACAAGGTCATAAATGTAGTAAGCAGCTGGACCTGCTCTTCACATAATGGCCACTTCCCTTTAGGTATGCTATTGAATCAATCTTCTTGAATGTTACAGGTTGTGGCTCCTGCAACTACAAATATTTTAAAGATATTCGTTTTCATTTGTAACATCAGCTTCATTTTGTGTACTATTCTAGACACAGCTATATGTGCCATAGCAAAACACTTTATTTCTCTCTTTCCTGAATTGTGTACTACCTAACTAGCTACCTACAGTTTTTGGGGTTTCACTCAAATATCATTAGCATTGCAAGGCCTAGCTAGAAAAGGCTTATAGAAAGCATAGAAAAGATTAAGCATGATAGGTTGAGTTTTCACCTGTTGCCTGCATTAGTTGCAAAATGCAGAAGCCTTTCTGTCAGACTTTGTGCTACTTTGGTGTGCAGTAATTTCACGCATCAAGGTTGTCATGTAATGCTCCCATTTCAAAAGATTGCTTTCATAGTAAATTTTTCTTCCTTTCAAATGTAGGAGGAAATGTCTAATTTGAAGTGATCAAGGTTTGAGGTTTCATTTGAGGATATCAATTGCATTAAAATTCCTAGAAGCATTTTTTTCTGCAACTAATTTTTTAATTTGCAGTTTTGGTCCTGGTGATTGTGGCATACACGCGAAGCCGGCGCTCAGATCAGAAGTTTGGCCATGGTGGAGTGGATGATGATGTGCGAGAAAACATCATCAGCTATGATGACGAAGGTGGTGGAGAAGATGACATGAATGCTTACGACATAACACCCCTGCGAATACCAGTTGATGCGTCTGGTATGCAGATTGGCGCTAAGCCTGGTCCAGAAAAGGCACCGCCTTTGCAGAAAGAAGTTCGCGTACGCGAACGTGAGTGGCAGTTTCTGTGCTTCTCTCAAATGTTTCTTTTTTCTATTCTCGACAGCGATTTCAAAGAACAGAGGTGCTGTTTGCGACCTTTAGATTTCTGTATATTGCTGCTTCTCTTCTTTCTTTTTGAAGCTTTTTTTTATTATGACGTTCATTTTTGAAATAACTAAATTTTGTTGAGTGCATTTGAGGAAGGCAAGAAAAAGCAGTGAAAGTATCCCCTGTAATTTTTTTGTGACATATTGAAACCTTGTGACAGTCCTGTAGGTATCGCTGGACAGTAACAGTTGTGGAGGGCGCATGTGCTTCCCTATAAAGCACTTGCCGAGACAGGACCTGGCTTGGCAATGAACCATTTCATCACTGTAGGAAAATTACCTTTTTTGGGGATCTCCGAAAAACAGTTTTGTCACCATAGACAACGATCTAGCATATAATGTAGCATTGCAACTTGGAGAAAACTAATTGGTGTTTTTAAATATATGGGTTGCAAAAAAAAATGTTTAAAAATAGCGTAACAAAAATTAGCGGAGCAGACATTTTTGTGCCTACTTTAAAATAAGTTGCACCAAAATCACAATTTAGTCACAGAAAAACAAGAAACTGATTCTAGAAGCTGTTTCCCAGGGCTACCTAATGGATAGCACTATGTATCTAAAAAACAATTTCAATGTGCTTAAAAGGGTGATCATCCGTAATTGATTTAAATAGGCACGGTAACGAAAGAGTTAATGTGCATCTACTTCGTGTGCACGAAAATAAGTCATTGCAGCGTTCATAGCTGCATGTCCTTGTAAACCTTGAATTTGAAAACCACGTTTTCAGGGCCTTGAGACAAGCCTTGGCAGGAGTTGTCAGAAACCTGGAATAATCATGAATGCGAAAAAAAATGGGTTCACAAAAAATCTAGTACTAGTACCTTCATTCCGCAGGTAGCCCATGTTCCAAAAGCAAGTGATATAAAACTCTCAATTGCAGCATCGTTTGGTACAGAGGCAGAGGTCTGGTCAAGCTGCCTAGACCAGTTTTCCTTGGGTATTTCCACTTAAGGGAAATTTAAATACTAATTTGTACTATATATGCACGCATAATCAAGAAATAAATTTAAGAATCAGCCTGTTAATGAATCAGACAGTCATTTGGTGTCAAATTGCAGGAGTATTATGATGAACGCTAACCTGGGTCAATTCTTATGGAACCAGTCGCTTCTAATTGTGTGTACTCTCTCATGGTAAATTACTACTACTGCTGCTGCTGCTGCTACTACTACTACAAAGTCAACAGTGTCTCGTAACAAGACAGTGTCTCATAACCCAACATTTCAGAGCCGACTAGGCTTCTTTCTCAGGATTGCTGACGAAAGATTGCAAGCGGAGTTCTTATCTTATTCAACATTATGTATATATGTGGCTTATAGTACTTGGTGTCTTCTGCAAGCTTTCCCCAGAAGTCTTATGCATGGTACGGTCAGTAATGGTTGCATACCTTTTGACTGACTTTTTTGAGCAGCTGCAGCAGAAAGTATGTGACCCATGGTTTCTGTCATGTGTTTCAGCAGCACCCACGGGGGCCCATCCAGATGTGGGCGACTTCATTCGGGACCATCTGGACAAAGCTGACCAAGACCCTGGGGCTCCACCAGTGGATGACTTACGCAATTATGCCTACGAAGGAGGCGGCTCCACAGCAGGCTCACTCAGCTCCCTGGCCTCGGAGACGGATGACCATGAGCAGCGCTTCGACTACCTCAATGGCTGGGGGCCCCGCTTCCAGAAGCTGGCCGACATGTACGGACAGGGCGAGAGCGAGGAGGACTAGGCGTCATTCGCACAAATGTCCCTTTGTTCCCCATTTCATTGACCCTTAGTCATTGATTTCGTTCAGTTTGACCTGCTCTCGTGTCCACTCACATTAGCCACTCACCCACACACTCAAGTCGCACAGCTCACGGCAGATAGGGGCACCTCGCTTTACTTTTTTTTTAATATTTGCTCCTTCAACATAAAAAATGTCAGAGAGGTTATATACCATAAAAAATATGCTCATTCTTGATGTGGCAGGCTTATTATATATTGCCGTTTTACCATAATTACCATCTCTGCTTGATCATCACAACAGATTCTCTTCGCTGCAGTGTATCATTTGTGTCTTGGTGGAGACCGGACAACACATGCTGTATTCAGCATTTCAGGAATATTTCAATATGTATGCACATGCCATACTGACTTAATACTGGTTTGCCATCTGAATATCTTTATGATAAAGTCTGCTGACTTGGTTTGTCATGAGTGAGTTAAAGCTGCCCCTACATCGTGCCCTGTGTTTGGCGACTTGGATGCCCAAATCTGCCTCGTGCCTTCCTTGAGGCTGGTCATTGAATCATCCCAAGTGTTTCCTGCTTCATTATTTGTATAGTTCTGTTTTAAACCTATTCTGACAGTCATCGTATTCACAAGTGCAAAAGAGAGTGCTTGTTTTCTCTAATGTTTCTGTGGCAGTGTGGTGCCATTTAAAAAGGACATTATACAAGTGAGCTGGGTTGCTCCCGTCTTCCGTGACACTATCTTCTCCAGAAACCAGCAGTATTTTTCTCCCATTAGCATTGTTATATTTTCCTTTTTAGTGTTTATATTGCTTCTTACGCACTTCAGTGTGGCCATATAGAGTAAGCTTTACCATTCTCATTTGTTGATGGAGAAATAACGCAAGCTTAAGGTTGTGTTTTGTTGCCAAGTGCCATCACAAACATGCACATGGCTTGAAGAAATCCCCACTGCCCTTGATTTATGTTTACATGATGTTGACGCATACTTTAATTGAAACACTTTGCGGGTATGCTTTTGCCATATTGATATTTACTTGTTTAGAACACAAGGTGTTTTCAAGCTGTGTGCTTGTTACAGATGCCAGTTTTTTACAACTTGTGATTGAGCCAGCATTTTTGTCTGTCTTACGGCTCGAATGAAATTCAAAAACTGCCCAAATTTTTGTGCAGCTTTTTTTTTTTGTGTGTGAAATTGTTTGTTGTAAAGTTACATGTCCAAAAGTATGTATAGTATAGTATGTTTTAGGTAATTCAAGTGTACGACTGTAAATTATGTTCTGATGTGGCAGCTATGGATTCAAGGTCTCAGTTTTAGGCAGTTCCTTTTGTAACACACCACATGTTGGCATGGAGTTTTATCTGTTCATGCAGATGGTGACTCGCATGTGCCCTTTTTTATAGTGGAACCCATCCTGCCCATTTTTATGTCCTGAACTAATCCTCGCGAACGTCTTAACACACTCTCGATCGTCCCTCGACGTTCTGCCGAACACTTCTCACGGTACATTCTTTCTGGCCGTGCTTAGGTCAGGGCAGAAGAGATCGCTAGAGAACAAGTCGTGAGCGATTAACTTGTGCTGCACAGGTGCCAGGCAGCCTTTGGTACGTGCGCATACTCCAAGGTGCATTCCATTTTTTAAGGCGGCAGTGCTGCTTCATGCCTCGAATGTCGCTTTGCCAGTCAGGACATCTGGGTCCTGCTTGCAGCGCACAAGAGAGTCTGTTTTCAGGGGCCCTCTGTCATCGCGTTGCTCCTCTCACAACACTACCATCCAGAAACTCGCAGCTTCCACTGAAACAAAGTGAGCAGCTGGTTCCTTTGTTACCCAGGAAGTGAGACAAAGGGGTTATTTATTATTATGTCAGAGTTGTATACACATAGGAGGGAGAGAGCATACACCCATTGCGGTTCCCTGCCTTTCGTGTGTGACACAGTGGAAGGTGCAGTGTTTTTCTACACGTTACTGTATACAACATGCACATTATACTTGAAGCGTGTTCACCCAGTGCAAGTGTGTCTGGCTGTGTGGGTGTATTTAAAAAAAAGCATGCATCTTAGCTTTGTATGTGTCTTGCATTTGTCAGCAGCAGCTCATTTTTTGTTCAGAGGAAGCCAAGATGCTCAAGTCTAAGCAAATGTTTTTCCACTTAATGTAAACATGCAACAAAAATGCTCATTGTGACAGTGCTGCAACTATACCACAGTCTGTAGAAAGCTCCTGTTTGAAAATAAGGTTGTGTTTTTGACTTGGTGAGAGGCTGAACTTAATAGGTAAAATATATTATTAGCTTTAGTTTTTGACGTGCAGCTTCGAACAGATGGACATAGAAATTGTCAATTTATTGGTGCTCATGTATTGTGATGCTTTTAGGGACCTTTATGAGAATTTGTTGGGACATGAGCCTTCTGGGCACTTTTATTCTTTCTGATATTTGCTTGGCTTTTTTTCCGTATCATATCAGCATGGTCTACGTGCTAGGCTGAACATGCCATTCATTCCAGGTGTGTTTCAGCACATTATGTTGTATTTTTAGTTAAAACGAATCCTTGTATTGTGTGGAATGTCATCACCAATTTCATCTTTGTCCTCCATATTTTAATTTTTAACAATTGTCACATTGTGCTAGTCACACCTGATTACAGAAAACTTCTAACAGAACGCACTGGCCTTGTGGTTCTTAGGTACACATCTCCTGCTATTAAGTGATGTGACGTGCACCCAACATGGTGTGCAGTTTCTTTTTGTGCGTATATTCTTCAGGTCCTATTCAAAGTTGTTGCCCTTCTGCCCTCAGTACTGTGGTGTTTGTTAGCTGCAGCTGCACAAATGAGCTGCAGTCATGCTTTTGTTTGTCCCCCCTGCTGTGAGTGAGTTAGCTGCAGCTGCAAAAAAAAAAAAAAAAAGCTGAACAAAGCTGTGCACGCACTCTTGAAGCAACTACCAGCAGAAAAGCAAAGCCATCAAGCATGTAGTACCACCACAACTTGTAGTGGAATCATATATATATATATATATATATATATATATATATAATGTATATTATATATAAGAGAGAGAGGAAGAGTGCAGGTAGGGATTATAATGTTGGTGTGTGCGTGCGTGTGTGTGTTTGTATGTCCTGCTTTTTATTTTTTATTTTTAGAGAACAGCAGTGCCGAGCTTCAGTTTCATTTCATCATACAAATTTTTCCACTACTTCTGCATTATGTTTTGCAGGGTAAGCACTCTGTTTCTGCGAGCACAGAGGTCATATTCTCTGTCGTTTGCCTTTCTGGCATGTGCTGTGTATGTGTGTCCCCTGAGCAGTGGTAGAAGAGATGGTTGAGTTCCTTGTCTAATTCTGGAGACTGTGTTGATGAAGTGCCTAGTGACCTCACTCATTCCCCCATCTGTGCTTGCAGACTCTGGGTGCTGCTTTGCGTGCGTGTGGTACTTCAAGTAGTGTTGCAATAGCTCACAGGAAGTATTGTGCAGCACCTTTGTTCACATGACACTAGGATATAGTTGTTTTTTTGTTACCCCTCCTCTTCTCATCCCTACTTGTCAGGTTTATTGCATGTATGTATTATACAGGAAACCTTTCATTTCTGGCCCTCACCTTTACCCCTCCAGTGCGACTGCTATGCGTTGAGTCACACATCGTTGGAAGGTTTTAATGAGAATTGTGCTTGTGTACTGAAGTTTTTTTGGGTGTTTTACAATGAGCTGTCCTTGCTTCAAGTATGTAGATGTTAGGTCATAATTTTGAAGTCTTAATAAAAGCCACATATGTTAAATGATATGTTGTTCGAGCGCCTGAAAGATCCTATCTATAGCCATGACACTGCAGTGACTACGACACACTGAAGGGCGATGCAGGCAATTTACTGCAACAGCGCACATGCTGCATTTGACAGCCAATCTAGGTAAGTGACAGTTATTATGCGGTTTTCAGCTTTACTGACTTATTTCAGTGGCTCCATAACCATGTACTCTAGCCAATGAACCAGTATTTGGGACCTCAGTACCATTGCACTGAACTAAGGGTGCACCATAAAGATTGAGATTAAGCAGCTTTGTTATTCTATGTAAGTAATCTAGATTAAAGTGCCCCTGACCACATTTGTGCATCACTAACAGACAAGCACAGTGCATAATAGATCTTGTAGTGATGATGGTGTCTGCAATACCTATATTACTCCGATGTGCACCACAAAATCAGCTGAATATTGAAGCTCAAGCTTGTGCACCCTTCTCGGAGGAGCCACTTTCCTGCCAGCAGTGACATGTTGCAGCCAGTTTTTTCCACATTGCACTAATTGTGTGTGGAAAAACTGCTGGCTGTTTGTGTGCAAATAGTAAGCAGAAGCACAAATTTGCTTCTATTTTTAAATAATTCTGTGGTTTTATGTGCCAAAGCCATAATCTGATTATGAGGCACGCCGTAGTGGGGAATTCTGAGTTAATTTTGACCACCTTAACGTACACCCAGTGCATAGTACACGAGCGTGTATTGCATTTTGCACCCATAAAAATGCAGCTGCTGTGGCCAGGCATTGAACTCTCGACATCGTTCTTGTGCAGCACAACCCCATAGCCTCTAAATCACCACAGCATGTTGCTTCAATCTTCAGTCTTGCTAAATCCTTTTGAAAATTCTTGCAGTAGAGCCCTACTTGGATGATGTTTCATGGCTTTCTGTGTATAACAAATTTTTTATGTAGCCTGGTGAGGGACCCTTTAAAGGAGTGCCATGTCGTGATACATGACATTTCTGACACCATTTTCTTTTTCTTGCGTTAATGTAAAGTCCAAGCCTTCTAAACCCTAGAAAAATTACTGGAAAGCATTAGAGTGCCTCAAATAATTTGCTATAATGCATATTTCTATGAACCAGTTTCAGTATCCAAGAGGTGGCTGTCATGACATCACAATACACTGACTAGATCCATTCTTGCCATCACTGAAGCTGCCACATATGAGTGTTGCCAGAAGAAATGCATGCTGCACTCTTATTTTTTGTGAGCAGTGTTGTACCCAGCCTTACTGCTTACATGACATCAGCAAACTTTGTTCTTTGTCAGCACATCACGATAGTGTTGATGATGCAAAGTCCAGCATCGAGACCAACTTTAGTATTAAAATATTTTGTTTCCCTACATTCATACTTGCCAAGTGTAATTTCTTACATGCTAGAAGCATGTGGCAGAGTTTCTACAGCTCTGAAAATATGTTTCGGTACTTCTTACTCTTTAAGGACAACATCAATACCTAAAGGAAATGTTTATTTTTCATCAAAATGTGCAAAATGCACCAAGAATACGCATATTCAAGGAAAATATTTTGCAGAAACTTTTTCGATAATGGGGAAGGCTACACCAGGCAGAACCCTAGAAGCAAGCTCCACCCCAAGCCATCATTATGGACTTTCACAGAAAGTTCTCGTCAGATGCGAAACATAGGTGTAAATTGCATTTGCTTTACATTATCTGTGTGATACCACTGCAGACAGGGATCTTGCATCGATGTCCCCTCCGACCGTGCTTTTAAAAAAGCGAGTCGCTTGCCAAACTTCCTCCTTGTCCTGTGTTGTCGTTCAGCCTGTCGTTCAGTGTTGGCTAAAAACATTTAGCCAGGAACTCCGTACCAAAACTCTGCAAGATAGAAATTTTTGTCTGGTCTGTTGCCTGTAGGCTTACTCACTAATCTATAAAGGGTTCAGAGGCATCAAGAAACATTCTCCTCCAAGCCTGAAGGAAGGAAAGCTTTTCAGCACTTTGCCTGTGTGGGTTATGCGTTTGAAGAGGTCACATTGTACTCCAATCCTACAACACTGCCTTAAGCACCACTAATTTAAAATATGTCGCACATGTCCGACACTTTACTGTTGCAAATCCGTACAGTGCCTATAAAGTTAAGCTTTCACTAATTCTAATATGCTATGCAAATTCAGTTTGCACAAATACTTAATGCCCCTTTGTAGGCACACTGTTCTAAGGAATTTAGTCTGGAAATGTGCAACTACAATTCATTAACATTGTAAATTCTGCTGTTAAGTTCATTTATGTTGGAAATGTACAGACAGTTGTATGCTAAGGCAAGTTCATTTGCATTTATTTTATTGTATGGCTCGTGTTCCAGGATATTTATCCCGAAGTTTGAGACTCCAGTGTAGCTAATTTCACATTCCGAGATGGAAACTTGGTGGAAAGACTCGCCCTGGAGTGACACATGTCATATCTAAGTAATTTCTTGTTTTAGCTAGGCAAAAGAGACAGCATAAGTTGCCCAGGCATAACATATCCCAGGAGCCTTTACTCAGAGGTGTGCGCTTTGTGTTAAAAATGTGTGTTGTCAGACTGTCAGGCCCACGATGTCTAGAGTGCGCCCATTGGTTGAGGCTCGTGTGAATGCACCTTTGAGGGGCATATACCGCAGCCTTTTAAAGTTTTACTCGACTATAGATATGGCTTATTTTTGCAGGCGAGGGGTTGCAGTGCACCCCCCTCCCCCCTTGTAAATTCTGATGGGATGGCCCACTACTTTTAAGCCCTGGTTCCAACTATAATTTCCCAAGCACAGTGTGTATGCCAGTAAAATTAGTGAAAGTGGAACTTTAGGAGCACAGTAAATGTACTCTGGCATCAGTAGCCCTGGAAGATTCCTGGAAGATTGCAGTGCTCGTTCTGTACTGGTGGTATATTTTGTTCTGTAGTAGTAGTTCAACAAATGCTTATTCTGACTGGTCACTTAGCCATTCTGATTTTAGCCACTACCATAGTGCACACTGTCTTGCACACATTGCTTTTTCAAGGTCCAGGTATTGATTATAATAAACTTCACTACATCCTAGACAGTGTTCGTTTTCTTGCATACTACTGCAGAGGCATCACTGCCTCGTACTATTTGTAGCCCACCGGATGTTTGAAACAATACGAAGACGAGTAGCCAGTGGCATACCAAAGTGCCACGGAAGTACGGCGCAGATGGGTTGAAAATGTGTAGGAATACAATACATACCTAGAAGTTCCATTTTCATGGAGCAATGAAATTAAAGTGCCATGGTAGCTGAAACTGCACACATGTAGGCAAGACGTGGCTTTGCGAGTTGAGACATTGATATGGGTGCACCATTCAGAGCTGATGGCAGCAGAGAAATGACTGTCTCATGATCCACCCACAGCTTGCAGCAAGGGTCGTGAAGGGAGTTGCTAAATGACAGATATGGGGAGTCCAAAGTAGAAACAGCCTTTGCTAGAAATTTGGTTGTGTCTGCCAGCTTCTCAAAAATCTGTTCATATTTTGCTAGGAAGAAACAAGACTTGAAAGTTTATGGACATGCCATCTGCAAGAGTTAGCAAATTATACAAAATTGGATTATGTCCTGTCCAGAATTCTGGGAAAAGCTTGCTCAGTGAGTTAAAGGGCTTTGTCTACAAGAATGTTATGATCATTGGTTAATTTCATTATGTGTACTAGTCACTTCACCAAATGCTCATTTAAGGGATTTTTTTTTTTTTTTTTATGGGGTTTAACGTGCCAAAACCACAATCTGATTATGAGGCATGCCATAGTGGGGGACTCCGGAAATTTGGACCACCTGGGGTTCTTTAACGTGCACCTAAATCTAAGTACACGGGTGTTTTCGCATTTCGCCCCCATTGAAATGCGGCCGCCGTGGCCGGGATTCGATCCCGCGACCTCGTGCTCAGCAGCCCAACACCACTGCGCAACCACGGCGAGTATTTAAATGCATGTGCAAAATGTGTCCCAAGCAAATGCACGGTCTATAACTGCATTTGCTACGTCAATTGACACCAAGAAAAAAAAAAAAAAACTAAGGAAACACCTTTATTGCAAATCCCACAAAGCCCACAGGGTACTGCAGCCAACGTCAAACATCAACTCAACGAGAGACTGATGCCTTGCCTCGATGAATGTCATATGTGCACTGTCTGCATTACAATCCTAATAAGCATAGGGAGCATAGGTGTCGGAGTAATGCAATTTTGTAGCATATGTCAAGCAATAGTCGGCACTGTAGCCTATTTGTGAAGCAGAGTCCGACTACTACTTCATGCACTGCCGAACCAGTACAGCCTGCACATCTGTGAGCCCTAGCTTTTCACGTTCAGCTTCAAAATTAGCTAGACTGCCACCACCACAGCAGTAGCCATTTAACCGGGCCGCAACATGACTCTCCTTGAAATTCTTCAGACCTGCCTTCTTCAGGCTTTCACAAAGAGCTGCATTACGTCGAAGCAGGTACTTCTGGTGGTAACTGGGGAGAACAAAGAGCATGTAAAATTCATTGAGCACTTGTCACTGTTATAGGTTCCACACTCATTTTAAGCAAGCATATTAATGCTAGCCTTTGAAGTTGTAACACCACATGCATCCAGCAATATTTGGAGCACAACAATGAAAAGTGTGCTGTGCACCAATACAGCAGTTAAAGCTGAGCAAGGTACTTTAAAAGCATGGATATGGAGCTTGTGACACATCTACCAATGTAAAGAACAGATCCAAAACCATACATACTCTTCAGCATCATAGAATGTTCCAGCAGCCAAGATCTTTGTAGCAACTTGCTTGCCTAACTTGTTCTGGTGTTGCTTCAAGCTCTCCTCAGCAGCAGCTTTTTGTTCCTTGTCATGGTAAAAAATAGCAGACATATACTGTCGCTTGTGGCAGGCAGTTGCATCATGAAATCCCCAAAACATGTTCAGAAGAGTCTTGTAATCTGTCTTGGTAGGGTCATATTCCAGCTGAACAGTCTCTGTATGGTCACCACTGAAGGAGCAAAAGACACGCAATTTTACATCATGAGAGGATCACAAATAGCTGCAAGGAAGAGAGGGCAACTAAAGTTTCGAGTCTTTATTCATTCCAGATATAGCACATTGCAAACAAAGGCAAAGTGCAACAACTTATTAGTCCGACATCTTAGTGCTCTCTTCTATTAAAGACGGTAGATGATATTGAAACTATTAGATTACAAAACGGTACAAATATAAAGTACGTGAGATTTCTAGAATTCTTAGTATTCCTTGAAAACCCTTAAAATGTTCAACAATGACCATTCCACCATAAGATGTGGACCTCCAATTTCATGTCTTAGTAAGAAAAAAAAGGAAACCACACCCAGTGGTTATTGTAGCAGTGGTAAGAAAATACCTTAGGTAGAGCTGGCTTGGTACAAGCTATCGGAACAAACATTGCCAAGAACCATGCTTCCACTGGAATATCTTGAGTTTTGTGGCTAACGGAGGAATGAGCAGTACAGCCTTAATAGTGACAAACAGGCAGTTTGATATTGTCAACCACATTACGTATGCATATACATGCAAGTTCAAGTTTTTTTTCTTAGTCTCCTCCTCCCCCCTTTTTTGTTTCTTTCAAGTATTGCCAAAAAATTGAGTTGTTTCAAGTAAACACAAATGCATACCTTCTATATTTCAACAGTGGATATGGTTTATGCAGCTAGTGAGAATTTTTTACTCGGTAACACATAGTATCATGCACAGTCAGTAGAGGGGGGAGCCCATATTCATTCCCAGTTGAGCAGTGTAATTACAGAATTGTTGAAATTTAAAAGAAAAAAAAAAAAACATCACTTTCACAAAAAATAGGGCAGTTTAGAGAGAACATTATGCATGTAGTCCTACTGAAACTCTGCCTACACATTGCCAAAAAGAAACATCATGCATCATGTAATAGAATTTTATTTTACAATTGTCCGAACACACTTGCTTAGCTATCCGTGCAAGTACCCCATGGCATTGTTATCAACTTCACCCATGGCTAAAGTAGTATGCACAGGTGACAGCTCAGTAACAGATATATTTTTTTCTGCTCTTACACCTTTGTCTCAGTAGCCATTAAGTGCTGTTGTCACTTGTCTTGCTGAGGCCTATTCACATTGAAACATAGTTGCAGCTACATCAAGATGTGAAATATTTGTTGAGTTGCTCCTAGGGGTAAGTAACCCATTCTATTCCACAAGTTCAACAGCAAGTCCAATGACAATGTGACAAGCATTATGCCGATGAAGCTATTTGCTAAAGGAAATTTAGCAAGAATGTTTTCCAGCTGTGAAATATCAAGTATACTGTGAGAAATGGTGTATTCACCAAGCACCGATTTTGTAATGGAAATCAAAATATTTCACCGTGTCCACAGTATTTTGTCTGAGTTCTTTCTTACTCTGGGCCCGCTTAAAGCACGACTTAAAGGAACACTTTTTTATACTTTGTTAATTCACTTCCTAAATTTGCATATAGATTCCCTACAGATTTTACAGATTCTATGCTCATTTATCTGTTTGTTTCTCTAAAAGAACAAGCTGGAAAGAAGTACACTTGTACTTTTCATGCTCCCAATGGCATTTGCATAGAAGCCAATTGTAAAGAAGGTGCTGGTGAGATTACAGTAGCTGCCACTGGAGTCACAAAGTGTATTTGGTTAGGCTTAGCTAGCTACCATTTCCAAAACTGGCAATGGTAAGTCTCTCATGATTGTGTGTACAGCCTCCCGCATTTTTAGCTATATCGTGCAAGAACACTACAATAAGGTCGTACGACGTCCTGAAGGGAACATCGCATTAGACGACTTGCACAGGAAAGTGCTTAGTGTACTTGAGAGTACTCCTGCTGGTCTCGCTGATTAACGCCGCTTAAAGGAGCTAAAATGACGCGTGATGGTCGCTCGCACGATATAGCTAAAAATGTGAGAGGCTGTACATCCAATTTTTTGTGGCAACGTACATGCGTGGCGTTTTTTTTTTTTTTTCTTTTTCCGGCATTTAAAGAAAGCCCACGAAATATGAAATAAAACCACATGACTGCACTCATGCATTATCGTATTGCAGTGCACTCAACCATGCTTCAGGCAAAAGAACCGTGCGAGTGGATCATGGCGAAGTGAGCGGCCGCGGCTCTAGGCATCGGCTTCACAGTGCATCAGAATTTTTGAAGGTGGCACACGGGAAAGGAAGTGCCGTCGTCCCTGATAAGCGATAGGCTACCTGTGCGCACAGCCCTTCGACTCCAGCAAAAACTTGGAGGACGCTTAAGCTTTGCCTTTAAGAGTGGAACGCGATAGCATACAAAGATCCCTGACTGCTGCTCACGCTTCCTGGCAACTGCAGCTGATGTAACTGTACTGTTTACTGGGAAACGCTGGCGGCGAACGCTAGGCATGAAGGCGAGCTTTCTGGTAGAAACGCGGCCTCTTGCGTGGGCTGATCTTCTGTTATTGTTTCATACTTTCAATATTTCAGTCTGAGAAGATTTAATATAAAAGACATGCACTGTCAATGTTTTGTTTCATGACGTTTGTGGGCTGTCATTCTCAAAATTCCAAGGAATAACTTTGTAAGAACGTAAGACAAGTTATGAGCAACTTTAGTGACAGAAGAACTTTAGTGCCCTATAGAATATATACGGCAATTTTCGCTCACGGGATGCCGACACCAACTTTCTGTGACATGGGGCCCTTAACGCTATTGCGTTAAAATGGTGCATTAGCGAGCTACACGTAGTCTACAACATACACCCAAAATTAAAATTCACTTTAGCATCCCTTTAACTGTACCACCATACATGCTTTGTAAAAGACCATGTCCAAGATCTAGCAAATTTGAATCACTTCACGCTTTTAAAAGATCAAAAGCAAAAAGCGTAGCCGAAGCATTTGGCACTACTATTTAAAAAAACAAGATAAGCCTACATGCACTGGACCTTGCATGGTGCATGTCAAATTGAGCTATTAACTAGCGAAACCATTTTTGCATTCTACTGCTCAAGTGATGAAGAGCAGTCTGCTGTCACGTATGTTTTATTCATAATACATGTAATGCCACTAAAGAAAAAAATTCACCGACAATTACGATACTCCGTAATGCGAAATTTGAGCGCAGCTGTATACGTGTTTTCATTTCGCGATATATTGACTGGCGCAGACAATATGTCTCGTGCGGCACGTTGAAAACTGAGCGAACTGTGGCGCAACTACCTTGCTAATCGGGAAATCGCAAGAGGCAGCGCGTGGGTGACGTGTGGGCGCGATTCACAGCAGCCGCGAACAGACCTCTGCTCATGCAGCACTTTGGTTTCAGACAACGCACGCTACTCTGGCGCCATCTCGTAGCCATCGTCACCGCAAAGCCCGTCTTGTGTGGCACTACGATTTTCTTCTCACACTTTCGTTATACCCTCCTCCTCCGCCTCACGTTCGCTTTCATCCTTCACTGTGTTCGTTCGCTCGGTTACATAGGACAACGCCAACGCTTGCCACAGGAACGGACGCCTAAGAGCTGCGTTCTAAATAACTTTTAATGTGACACCCTTTCCCAGTGGTGGAACAGCTGCGCCAAATTACGCCAAGAGATCCTCTGCGCCATCCTGCCTCAAAACGGCGTTTTACTGGAAAATTGCAGTCTCACTTGCGCTAAATAAGAACGAAAGTGTCATTCTCTTCATGGATTTTTTGTCTTTTTTTTAATAATAGAACTGCAACCAGAATGTAAAGAGCACTATCATCATCATCCTGGAGATCAGCAAAAACGGCCGTAGCCACAGATATTGCCAGTGCTGTCAGTCCTCTGTTAGCTGCTTTCGCTCCTTAGAAGCATTTCTGTCCAATGGAGGTTCTTTTGCACTTCTGCTGTGTGGTCTTGTTTGTGCTGCAGTTCTGTATTTCTCGTACGAGTGTGGCCTGGAGCTCACTCAAGAAAGCTGTCGGATTAAAAAAAAAAAAAGCCTCGGATAATATCCGATTGCACAATTATTTACCATGGTTGTTGACGCTTCCACCATGCCAATTTAGAATTATCGTGGAATATACGTATTCAATTGCTGCTGGCACATAATTTGCTATTAGTGGGTATGTAACTTGCAACCCTCCAAGATTGGAAGAGCAGACTCTGTGGTTGTAAGTTAAACAGCTTTCACATGATCCAATGCACAATTATGCAAGAGATATTTTGCACATTATGAGTAAAGAAGCGTCAAGACATCTTCATTGTAACTTCGGTTTAGACGCACATTCAGGCTCTGCAGGGTGTAGTCTTCCTTTCAAGCCCTTGTTCCACAATCTTTTTACACGCTTGAGGTGCAGGAAACATACAAACGCCTGTTGCAAGTCAAAATGGTAGAAGTGGCTTTATACCACGATATACACCAAGGCAAAGCCTTTCTATTAAAAATGATGAAACAAGTTTTGTAAATTTTATGCTGCAATGATGCACATGAAGTCAGCACCATTATATTTATAATTCAAATAATATTGGGACCATACGGTGTATAGATGTACTATCGTCCAAAAAAGTTTACAGACCAAGGGATCTGAAAAAAACTGAACATCTCTGCAGCCTGAAAGCGCAGCCTGGTATTCCCATTTCCAGCCTCTACTGGTATGTGCAAACAACATTCTGATGTATGGTTTTACTGGATACTTTTAAAGGCTGCTCGGATATTTAGCGTTTTCTGAGATCCCATGGTCCGTAAACTTTTTTGGTCGATAGTACATTCAATACTGTGCCAAAAATGCTTATCGCTGCACCAAATCAGTATTTTTGCAGGCGCCATGGTATACGCCAAAAGGTGAAATGGCTGTTCCACCACTTTTTATACAGATCACAAATGTGTCTTTGCAATACCATCTTTGCAAGGCCATCTGTCAAAAAAAGACCTTCAGTTTTGGATAATAAAATCAATTTCCCCAAATGCTCAGCTACAAGCCATGTTTTCTAACCATGGCACTGCACCATGGTAGTTCCGTTGACATGACTAAATAATAGGAATGCATTATGCAGCTCGAAGCATGTGTGATGAGGCAATGAGACATGATTTAGCACGTAATTCGCAGAGGAACAGACCTTGGCACTGCAAGCGTTGGAATGCTATGCACGACAGTGAGAAGGCAGATGCAATATGAGGTATGCCACATGCTTTGCTGAGAAGTAAACCATGACAGTGAAAGCTTTAGAACAATATAGTGAAAAGGCAGATTTCTTTGTATACAGTACAATTCCTTGTGCGATGAATAAAAAACTGCGCACACTTGTCAGAGGAAATATCAGTAAATGAGCACTCCCTGCACATCATAATATGGTCTCAACACTGTAAATGATGCAAATGTGGTGTACGTAAATGCATTTATCAGAGGGAACAGATTCCTTTCGGCTCTCACCATTACATCTCGTTCACTTTAAAGACACAAGGTTCTTATAGATATAGCATCAAGACATTGTAAATAACACAACTGGGATGTGTGTAAAAGCATTTATCAGAGGAAATGTAGGTTCCCTTCAGCTATCGCCATTATATCTGGTGTACTCTAAAAACAAGTCTCATTGATCTTTCTTTTTTTTTTTTTTTTCTAAATGAACCTTTCTTTGCCTACCCCTCTAGTCTCACATCAGATGGTTGGTAGGTATCACGTCATGATAGAACACAACAAACTGACTCACATAGCACAGAAGTGACCCACAAAATAATGCCAGTGAGCACACCAATGTTCTGCGTAACAGAACAATAAATCACAACATACAACTTGTGCATAATGTTGGCTCAGGTATATTGATGAAGCACACGAACCTCTTAATAGAACAGTGCATGATATTCAACCGCTTTGATGTTGAAAATTTTTTTTATAGTTTAGCTCCCCATTCTTGGGCCTTTGGGTATGTGCCCATTCTTGGCCAATCCTCCAGAATGGGTATGCACCACTGTTACCCAAGGTTAAAGAAAAAATTAAATTATGGGGTTTTACGTGCCAAAACCACAATCTGATTATGAGGCACGCCGTAGTGGGGGACTCCGAAAATTTGGACCACCTGGGGTTCTTTAACGTGCACCTAAATCTAAGTACACGGGTGTTTTCGCATTTCGTTACCCAAGGCGTTAGAATCCTTGAATGTATGTGTCATACTTCTCTGAGTATGCACCTCTCATAACCATTCTTCCTCCATTGCCTTTGTCCTCGTGAATTTGCTGCATCGACGTCCTAGTGCATTCATTCACCTCTGAGGATGCATTTGCATTTTGGCATAGCTTGTGAACGGTGTAGTACATAAACACAAACATTTTATGAGGTTAAACGCGTTGCGTAGGATGAAAATAAATACAATATCATGCATCGCATTTACTTGTACAGCATTTAATTAACCGCTTCACTAAATCTTCGCTCCACATCGATTCCAACATGTGCGTTGAATATGCATGTTTTTTTTTTTTTTTTTTCCCTCAAAGAACGGCATCGCTCTAGCAGGCTGGGTCCTTTATATTTGTTACCATATAATCAAGCAGAAAAGACGCTATCCGTAGCGCACTGAATGCCATTCTGTGATTCACTTACAGGCTTCGGTAGGTTGGGTCCTTCGTAGTTCCACCAGTGTACCCGACGCGGGTGCGAACCACCCCCGGGGCGCAGCCGTACTGCGCCTCGGGGAACCAGAATCATGATAATGCTAAGGTTGCTTTCTTGACTGGCACGTTTGGTTCGTAGAACGGCATCTGCAATAGAGCATATCAGCACATAAGAGACACATCGAACCAGTCATTCGTTAACGAGATCGTGGGTATATGAACATGTTTTACGGAGTTACGGCAATAGGGGCTGAAATTGGCAAATATCATGCGACGCGATTCTTTAAAAGTATTTCCTACCTCATGACACGAATGAGCCTCGCCCATTACTGCGAAATCCAGCTTCCACGCACAGAAAAGAAACGAACGCCACTGCGTATGACTCAAGGCCAAAACGACCAGATTCCTACAGCGCAGGCAAGTTTGGCAACAGAAACTGCCAACTCGCGTTACGTCCACACTACGGCGCCGAAACAGCGGGCATACATACCTCGCTGAGCCGCTCAGAAACAAGGAACAACTGCCGAACAGGGACGAACGGAAAACGCATCAGAAAGGAACTGCGTTATCGGCACATATCTATACGTTTCCGAAGGACTCTGCGTCACAGCCAGTGGGTCGTTCACTTGCACTCCGGATATGAAAATGACGCGAAAACGACAAGGCCGCAGCCACAATGGGCCACAGCCAACCACAGCTCGCTCGTCGTACTACAAGTTTGTATGGGTGTTCTGTGGTACTACCTTGCTCGGTCGCAGCAAACTCTATGGGTCGCAGAGCAGCAGCAGGCAGAGGCGCTAGACCCGGTCGACCCGGTCGGCCTCAGCTAGGGCGCTAGGCGTCTGCACCTGGATGCGCGAGTGCTTGCTTGCTTGCCTTCGCGAGTGGCTCGTACCCACTATGTGATTATTGTCGGCGGCATAGAGTTTCACACTATATTGAGAAACTCTATAATGGTCGGCGGTATCGTCGTCTTCCTTTCCCGTCATCAGAACTGTCAGAACTTATTAGATGGACAGCCCACGCACGTTTTTCTGGTCACCTCGCGACCTCACCACGATTAAACGCGGTGAATACAAAATCGCATAACTTAGCTGCACGAATCGATAACTTCTTTTTCTTCTTCTTCTTATTGTTTACAATTTATTTTAAAAAATGACGCATGAAACGGTTTTATTACCCGCTGTTTAATCCTGGTAAGCTACGCCAATTGGCTACACATATCTGCTACTCTGATGCATATGAAGCGTCTGAATCATATATCTGGATTGAGTGGTTTTAACGAAAGTTTCAATTGAGTTCTGTTTCAAACATAGGCGACAGACAACTTTCGTCTTCGTGATTTCCCGCTAGACTGCAAAGAATGGGAAACAGCGGTGTTTTACACCGTAGAATTCAGATTCTACCTGACGACAGTTAACTCGATCAAATGATAAGTTGCATGTGTTTTGTCATTGCGTTCATGACATAAGTACAACTGACATTGCGCCTTTCCTGCGAGTTACATAGGTTGCTTTTTCTCAGTAAATATGCAGAATATTGCTCAAGTTCTTGTGTTTTAGCGATCACCCATGTAATGTTCGCATACGGCAGATAGCTAGGGACGTCTGCTTTTGCATTCATGGTATCCAGTGCGCAAGTAACGTCACTGTCTTATTGGCCTTATATCCAGTTAGAAACCAAATATATCATTTTATTCTGCTGTGTAATACTTGGCATCACTTCGACAGCTACACTACAACTGTACAATTACATGGAACTAGAACTGTACGGATCCCTAAAAAGCGAAACAAACTTGTCGTCTGCTCTCCGCCGTCCAACGTGCGATTGGGCAGCTTTTCTCGTGACGTAACACGACTTCCGACACGATTTGTTGAGCAAGTGGGGTATGGCATCTCGGGGCATCTCTTTTCATCCTTCCTTTACGAAGGCAGAAACATACGTTTGTTGATATTTCAGCTCGGCAACCATGTCTGTGTTGTGGCATGAATGTCGAAGATGCCCTTTTTTCATAGTATGAGCCAATTGTGAAAATATCAAACGTTATAGCCTACTAGGACAACAGCAAGGTTGGTGCGCGTCATTTTTTTTCTAGTCCGTGAGGTATTTCGATGCACGCACATTGGTCTCCGCTTGCGCAGCTGCACCTGTTTCGTCTGTGCTCTGATATTAATTCCCTCCACTGTATCTTTTTCTTTTTTTAATTTTTTTTTAAAGCAAGTAGATCACGTTATTTCTTCTAGGTCATGTTGGTGTAATGAGAATTCTTTACAAAATTTCCCTCAATCGACTGCATACGTTTTAAGCGTATTGCTGCTGTAGCTTTTTTAATCTACTAGCATGTTGCCCGCTCGAGTATTCGAATCGTAAAACAAACTTGGACGCAGCACAGCTTGTGCTCGTCGGCTTTCACTTTTAGTCGAAGAGAGCTTTGTACCACTTGAGAAAAAGCATGTCTCGTTCATCTGTTTTGCTAGTTTGCACTGCTTGTTGCTCGTAAACGGCGGCGTGCATTCTTCGCTTTGGGGTTGTCGCTGCCTCAGCTGTGATGGTCGCGTGCGTCGAAACGCTGCTACTGGCTTGCTTTCATCCCAGCTTATCAATATGAAAAGCGGAAGCATGGCGCGTGTACTGTGTCTAATCGTTTTGACAGTTTCGTTTCTGTTTAATGCTAGAGATGACTTTATTGTGATATATGGCACTACTGTGATCGATTAGAATCGAGCGTAGTGGTAAATCTGTGAAGGCCATGTTTTGTGGGCCAGCTGATGTGTGCCGACAGTGTCACGGTTAATTAATTATCCGTTGACACCGTAAAGTAACCGCACCTCTAAATAGATCTTTGAACTCTGTAACTAAGCGGATGCATTTGTAGTTGGGAGTCGAATTGTTAATCTGGCGGCAATCACTTTGTTTAACGTTGTCTAACTGCGCGTGTAACGCAATGCTTTTACGAAAGAACAAATGTTTTTAGTGATGTATCGTGGGATTGACGCCCGACTTCTGAATGTAAACAGACACTGCATAAAGCAAAATCTTGGTTTAAGTTATGCAGCTGTTCTTTAACCACCCTTTTTATTTACTATGTAGATCTGAATTTGTAACGGTTCGGCACTACTGAGTATTTATGTTCAGACAACTGCCAAAGTTAGCAAGTGGGGTTCTTTAAAGAGAGAGGTGCTTGAGCTCATTAAGCTGTTTTAATTAACTGCATAACTCTCAGTGCCTCGAACTTACATATTGGACTTGTAGACCGTTTGTGTTTCATGACAGTCATTTAAAGCAAGCAAACACAAAATTGTAGTGCTATGAACTTTTCAGTCCGAGGTACATCAAAGCAGTAGTAGTAGATCTGAAGCTTTGAGCATTTTTTTTTTTATTTGTATTGGCTAGTGGCACATTATCATTTTTGGATTAAAAATTTGTTGTGATCATTACCTAAAAAGTTTATTTGTTGATGACCCATAGAAAGGCACCAGAGGTGGTTACGAGTTACACTTTCCTATAAAAGTTTTGAGAATGCACAGACTGGGGGGGGGGGGGGGGGGGTCAAAATTTCTTTGCTGCCGGAACATGCAGCAACAAATTGAGGGGAATAGATATACCAGGTGTTTTTTCATTCTTTCTTTCACTCTCTTAAATTTTTTAAGACTATACAGAATTTTTTTATAAATTGCCTGAGGCAGATACCACACTTCTAAATCCTTGAACTGGATTGCTCAAAGAGGTGGACATCACAGGCACAATAAATTGAAATGCATAATTTAATAATATTCCGCCCACAGGGGGCATTTTCAATCACGATCGAGCCCGATCTGGATCAAATTTATGGATTGTAATTGGCTTCCATCCGCAGCTTGTGCTTTTGAGCCAATTGCAATCAAGAAATTAGATCCGGATCGGGCTTGATCGCTATGGAAGGTGCACCATGTGTCACTTATTTAATTAACAAAAGGTCACTAATTATGTTTGAACTAATTACTTCATGGCACGTGTTGTAATTTACAAATTGTAGCCTGTGAATTCGCAAAGTGAATCCACTTGGAACAAATTCTGAGGATGACACCAGTTTGAGATATGCGCTTTCACACTTTCGGTAAAAATTCATTTGTTCCACTTACATTTTCAACGAAATGCCGTTTTATACATTGGAGCACAAAAATAACAGGAACACCAGTGTGTTTCAGTGCACACTTTGGGAATTAATATCTTGAAACTGGTGTCATCCTGAGAATTCGTTCCAAGTGGATATGCCTTCTTAACTTACTGGCTGCAATTTGTAAATTGCAATATGTGCTGCAAGTTAATAGGTTATAGCTTAATTAGCTAAAATTTGATAATTTATTGATTATGCATTTCAATTTCTCATGCAAGTAATGTTTACCCCTGCATAGTTCTACTCAAGGACAAAAATTGTTACCTTTTACAGGCAATATTTAAAATTTTTGTATAGCCAAAAATAAAACTTCTGGTATATACCTGCTTGTGCAAACAAAACAATGCCTCCCGCAATTCTAGGCTCTGTGCCCTGAAGGAAGTAGAGTTTTCTTATTTTTGCTTCCTTTACATAAACTTAATGGAGTCATCCCCGAGCTCTGTCAGTTATTCATCTTGTTTTCATGGTTTTGGTTACGAATGTCTTGTCAATGTCCCTACTCGTTCAGTTCTTGACGGTTCCAGCACTCTAATCGATCATGCGTTGTCTAACCTTTTGAATCCACCCGATGCAGGAGTACTTGAAACTGACATTACTGACCATTTTCCCGTCTTTATCCGCACTACATCTGCGCACTATTCTTGTCCTAACACTTACACCAAACTTGTTTTCGATAAAAAGTTATTCTCAGAAGCTGTATCTCATACTGACTGGTCTTTTGTTTTTGACACCAGCGATGCACAGGTAGCCTTCTCGCGATTTCTAACAAAGTTGTTATCACACTATCATTCCCACTCTCAGATGCGCAAATGCAAAAAGAAAGTGGCGTCACCTCAAAACCCATGGCTCACCGATAGTCTGTTAAAAGCCATGCGCACACGAGAAAACCTTTATAAAAAAACAAAAAGACAACCATTCAATATAAACCTGCGCGCGCGGTACAAAAAATTCTGCAACTCACTTTCTGCTCGGCTTAAAAAAGCGAAAAACCTTATATTACGAAGAAAAAATACTTAAATGCGGTTCTGATGTAAAGAAAAAATGGCAAATAGTGAATTCGTTTTTGAATAGGATACAGGGAACTGATAACATAGCCAAAATATCCCACGATGGCAGTATTTATTTAGAGCCACTTAAGATTGCCGATACTTTCAGCGATTCTTTCTTTCCTAATATCTCTACTCAAGCTAAACAGTATTTATATTCACCAAAGCGCCTTGCACAATCATTTTATATGTTTTCAACCACTCCTGATGAGGTGGTATCAGTAATTAACAATTTAAAAATAACAAGCGCTGGGCTGGATAACATTCATCCTGGTCACGTTAAATTAATTTCCAAATCAATATCATTTGTGCTGTCTGAAATTATTAACCTCATGTTTAAAACAGGCACTTTTCCTCGCGAGCTTAAACGAGGTAGGGTTACTCCGGTTTTTAAGAAAGGGGATCGATCATTACCATCTAACTACAGACCTATCTGTGTTTTACCATTCTTCAGCAAGGTCATCGAGAAAATCATCGAAAAGCGATTAATAAAGTACTTAAACAAATTTAATATTCTTTCACCTGACCAGTTTGGATTTCGTTCCGGGTATTCTACTGACCTAGCGCTTGTATCCCTCACTGACCAACTAAAGAAAGCCATTGATGACGGTAAATTTGCAGGATCATTATTTATAGACTTTTCAAAGGCATTTGACAGCATTGACCACGAGATTCTTAGTGTTAAACTAGATTCAATAGGTATAACAGGTCCTCCATTACTACTATTGCGCAACTACTTACGAGACAGATATCAGGTTGTTAGTGTTTCCGATGCTTATTCTAAACCAAAAATGACTAATTTAGGTGTACCACAAGGATCCATTTTGGGCTCGTTACTCTTTTTACTATATATTAACGATCTACCTAATTGCCTCACGTCTTCTAGGTGTATACTATATGCCGATGACACAACAATTATTAATTCTGATGAATGTCTGTCAACGGTAGTAACGAGGCTTAATACTGATCTTCATAACTTGTTAGGATGGTGCAAAATGAATAGACTTACCATTAATCCCACTAAAACAAAATTTCTTCTCTTCTCATCCCAAAATAAATCATCACTATGCATTCCGCCCATTTCCATAGGTAACCATTTATTATCAGCAAGTGAAGAATGCACTTACTTAGGTGTTATTATTGACTGTAACCTAAAACTTCAGCACCATATAACTCATATAAAAAAAAGTTATCATATGGAATACGAATTCTCATTAGGTCACGTCCGTTCTTTTCACGACCTGTGTTGCTCTCACTCTATTTCGCGTTTGTACACTCTCACATTAATTACTGCATAACCTCCTGGGGTAACACGTACAGTACTCACCTAAAACCCTTACAAACTATCCAGAACCAGGCTATTAGAGTAATCACGTCGAATCCACACAACGCCAATGCTAAACAGCTACTACAAGAAAATAACATTCTTGACGTTGCCGCCCTTGTCAAGTTCAACCTTGCCACTTTTCTTTTCAAACTAATAAATGACAAGATCACATTGTCGCTATTTCCTATGTCATCTCTAACGAACACCAATCCAACACGTTTCGCGCTTCATAATAACTTCATTCTACCCAAAGTACGTACTAATTATGGCAAACAGACCGTTCACTTTGCAGCCATATCATCATGGAATACATTACCATTTGTCATAAAACTACAGAAAGCCCATAGGTTTTGCCATGAATTGAAAAATTTTTTGTTATGTGATATGTATGTGACATAGTGTACTGTATAACCCGCTTTCGTTTTAGACCTGCCGTTCTTATGTACGTCAACATGTTGCTTAAGTTGTTCTTTAATTTTTCTTTTTTTTTCCCATTTCTTTTCCCTCCACTTATATGTTAGTTTTACCTAGTTTTATTATATTACTTACTGCCGATACACTATTGACTATTAATATTGTTATTCACTTATGTCTGTATTATTATTTATCATTTTTGCAATTGTACTCATTCAGCTACCGTTCTTGCCATTGTAACTTTTATGTTAACCATGAACAGGAGGTCCCAATTCAGTTTTTACTATGGGACCTCCTTCTGTATACTTCTATCTGCAAAACCTTTTTGTGAATTAATAAAAATTTAATTGATAAAAAAAAAAAGCATCTGTGGGTGCCTGCATATGCATTCACTATTCTGACACTGCATGCTAGAGCCTAAAAAAAATATGCTTTCTTTACATGCAGCTTGCCAATCTGAGCTTCACCGCATTGAACTGTACTTAAGCTGTACTTGTGCAATACTTACTGTATTGTGACATGCTAGGACTCATTAATGCAATTTTCGTAGGCAGTTGTGGTATATGTAAGGGCCACATCTTTTTTTCACAATTTTGACGAGGTGCCTTACACGGTACTGAACCTTTTTCTTTTGGATGTACCATTGCATCAAAAATCAATGCGCAGCTCTTGCCATCTAGTAGCGGCATGCGGAAGTACACAGTGTACGAAAATTCACCGATGCACATGTGCGACATCGGAGAACCGAATGCGATTGCTTCTCCGTTAGCATTTTTTTTTTCTCCAAATTTTAGGCTGCCAAGTTGGGTGTGCTTACACGAGTATGTAAGGTAGCTATAAGACAATCAACAAGCCCTGGCAACCATGTGGCTTCTAGGGGAGGGGGTGAGTGGGTGAAGACATTGTCCTACTGAAAGTTAAAAATATACATGTGACTAACAAGAAAATGCAAGTATGAGGGTACTTGCAGTAGGGAATCCTGATAGAGCAAGGATGATGGCAAACTCACATAATTACATGACTTGTCACAACTCTTTATTTCTGCACTTTAATTATGACACTTGAACACTGAGTTTGGTGCTGCAAAGTATGTTCCCGTGAAGGTTCCACAAGCCCCAAGTCACAGTCTTTGGTGTTCCTACAGTGAAGCACTCCTACTTTGACCAGTGCTGCTTTCTGGTGTCCGTTTTCAGCTCGTGTCAATGTTCAACATGCACTACATTTGCGTATGACAGCATGGTGTTGACTTGGTTTACTTGGATTGGTGGTATCACCTTAAAGCATCCCTAAAAGGCAGAAAGTTTGCTGTGCCAGTGATATGACATGTTTCTGTTGTGCTGTGAGATTTAGTGACCAGCCCTCAGATCAATGCAGAGTATGTCATCAAATTCAACTTCACAGTGCATTCTTGCTGCTGTGTTGACCGGTCTTCTGTACCATATGAGGATAAACTCAATATACAGGAGAATGTTTCTAGCCTACTGTTGCAGGATTGTACACTGTGACTGGAACCATTTCTTGGTGTTGCTTTGGTCGGGCGCATTACATTTTTGTGAACACAGACATCCTTGCAAAATTTGAGGGTTGCATAAGAAAAGATATCCTTTCATCATGCTTGTTTTTCAAAACAATTGTTAATGTTGCCATTTGCAGGTTGTGAGTCCTCGTGGCATGGCTTGGCACAAGTGTGGTGCATGTGGAAAGCGCTTTGCTTTTCTAAAGAGCCTGGAGGAACACCAGCGCACACACTCCACAGGCAGCCCTCCTCCTGAAGCCTTTGAGTGTGAGCTGTGTGCACTCAAGTTCAGCGTGCTTTCTGAATATCGATCCCACACCAGTCAGCACCACTGTGGCCAGACATCACCAGATGGCTGTGCAGCTGGGGATCGGTCATATGCACTCGACGAGGAGGACACCGATGGTCAATACTCAGAAACACCGCTGAAAGGCTTTGAATGCCAGGGATGCACCAAGAAGTTTGCCACAGCATTTTCGCGTGAGCGGCACTATCAGCGCAAGCATGCCACCACACCATGTTCCCAGGAGCGACGCCGCTACCACATCAAAGACTACAAGGTTGGCCGTAGCCTTGTCATTGCAAGAACAGTACGGTAGCATGGTTGGCTCGTGCTGCATCACCTCAAGTGTCGTAATTGAAATGGTCTTGTTCGAGCTATGTGTCAGAGGTACGCAAAATGTGAAGGAAAATGGGACATTCATTTTGTGAGCTGGCAGAGCATTTGACAGAAAAGCTCAATTTTTCAGGCATATTTTCACTACCCTTATGTCTGCTTTTAAAGCTGCTTGATAATTCAACCTATTTGTGATGCAGATAAACATTTGCATTTGAGGAAAACACTTCTTAATGAACCTTACGGGGGTGTGCAGTCTTTATACAAAATTTGCAGGCCACTGTGAGTGTGACCAGAAGGAATTCTGGGTAATGTAATGCAGTTTCTGTAGCATTCTTGGAGCTACAGAGCTTGAAAGAAGGAAAAAGACCATGCTTACCTCTACAAAGTTTTGAAGCATCAAAAGTGCTGCAGGAGACCCACACCTTGCTTTGGCTGCCATTGCAGTCATGTAGTAAGTACCCTGTACACTTGTGACAGTGGCTGTACAATGGACCATGCTGCAGTTACTGTGGCTTCAAATGTGCAGCTCATATTGGTGTTATTGCATGGTTTATCATTACATACTTGCTGTTTGTCATGCATTTCAGTGTGCAATTTCGTTTAATCATTGTGTCAAACTTCACAGCAAGCAGCTTTTATAAAGTATCACATGAAAATAACTTTATATCATAAGTGCATGTAAGTAGCCTGGCTACATTAATAATGAATTTGTATGACGTTTTGTTTTACTTCTTTGTAGCTGTGAATAGTTCATTTGTCTGCTTCATCTTGTTGCTACATTGCACTGATGCATTGTCTTTTCACTGCTGCTTTGTATTCCTGTGAGAGGAAAAGAGATTGAGAAAGCTGCATGTAAGTAATTGGCTAAACATTTGTGCTGAACAAATATTTGTTGTCCTCTTTTTTAAAGTTCATACTGTGAACAGTTATGTTAACCTTTAAGACGCTGTGTACGCCAAGAAAGTGTGTCAACAGCAATAGCATTAATCAACGTAATGGTACTTAAAATGTGTTGCATACATCTTGATACTAAAAAACATAATTAAATTATGGGGTTTTATGTGCCAAAACCACGATCTGATTATGAGGCACGCCGTAGTGGGGGACTCCGGAAAAGTTCGGCTCCCTGGGGTTCTTTAACGTGCACCTAAATCTAAGTACACTGGTGTTTTCGCATTTCGCCCCCATCGAAATGCGGCCGCCGTGGCCGGGATTCGATCTCGTGACCTCGTGCTTAGCAGCCCAACACCATAGCCACTAAGCAACCACGGCGGGTCATCTTGATACTGTTCTGATTGGAATCGTGTCGCAAGTTGAATAACAGGTTCAAAATGTTTTAGTAAAACGAGTGGGAAGGTAGACTGTTGTGTGTACTTGCTTGGTGCGAGTATGTCGTCATATGTAGTGGGTGTACTCCTTTCATTGTTTTTCACAGTGTGTTGCATCAGGCATAATTTTCAAGTGCCTGGATGGGTGCTTTTCAAGCCTGCTAGACATGAAATAGTTGATGTTCTCATATGTAATGTTCCTGTAGTGAGTTCTCGCGTGGAGTCCATGTTCTGTAAACTTGACAAAACTCACTAAAGAATTGAAAATTCTTAATCTATTCTGCAGCTGTATGCTTTTTATGATTCTGAATATGCAAGAAATGCAGTGAAAGTAAGTTTTCAGTCAACAGAATTCATTGACGTCTGAAACAGTTAATGCATTTTATTTAAAGGTAAAGAGAGACTGAGAAAGCTGCATGGTAAGTAATTGGCTAAACATTTGTGCTGAACAAGTATTTGTTGTCTTCACTTTTAAAGTTCATACTGTGAACAGTTATGTTAATGCATTTTGAATTGCCTGTCTTAATTCCTCAATGTGCATGTTCCATAATTATAGGATCCTTTTTTGTTGTGCCTACGTGGCCTCTTGAGAAAACCTAGTGTACTAGGCAGTGTGTTACTGAACAGTTCTATAGGTTCTGCTGAGCTATAGCCTACAGTGTAGGTATGTGCACATTGAGTCTTTTTTTTAGTCTTGCCGGTACAGGACCAAAGGGCATGTGTATAGCAGAATTAATGGTAAATGCTCAAATTTGCACTCGATTTTTTTTTTTTAACTGCTGCCCAGGAGGACAAGAAAGGAGTTAAGGTCCACATCTGTGGACAGTGGACATCTGTGAAGCCATATTCTTGAATATGCTGAACTTTGTTCGAATATTTGGTTGGCTTCTCACCAACGCTAAAGATTAGTGGAAGAGAACTAGGGGTCTGTGACATTCACTACAATCTTCCTTCATGACACTGTCACTGGCTGACTAACTTCACTAGTATTGTGTGCACTATCATGATAAACCAGCACATTTGCTCCAGCATACGAACGACTGAATATATGAGCCCAGTTCTCTTGTGCTTTCTAATGACACCAAACTTTGGTAGCAAGAGCAGCCCATACAAGCCCCTGCTGTCTGGTAAAAAGCAGTTGTGAGAATTTCCCCCAAAATCGAAAACAGCATTAAGCGAAAAAGATACTAGTTATGAAGTTCATGGGGGGCCTCTCATAAGCTGCTTCTATAGAATGATGGCAAGCTGTCATTGAGCCAGTACTATTGGCTTGGGATGCTGTTTAAAATTCATCAGCATGGTTTTCTTAGCTGTATCGAAGGCACTCAAAAATTTATGAGCACGATAAACAAATGTCATTTTTCTGCTATGGCAGTATAGGAATGTTGAAGCAGACATGTTGTCTAGGCCACGCGTATAGGTCTACTGTCTAGCTGCCTGCTCGTGAACTCACACGTGTTCATGAAGTTTTTTTTTTCACTCCATTTCTGTAATATTACCAACATGCTTAATGTTTTTTAATAAGTTTGGTGACTTTGATGTCTTGAAAATGGCAGCTGATAGTGCTGTTCTTCACAATGTAAAAGCAACTTTTAAGGAAACAAAAAAAAAACTTATCTGCTTGTATTATAGAAATTAAATGTACATTACACAAAAGAGCTGCTAGTGGCCATTACACTATGCAAAAAAAAGACAGCCACCATGTCTTCAATTATTGCTATCCCTCTTTGTACTGCATTTTTAAATCGAAGCTCAGTTATGAAAAAAATGTGAGTGCATTGTTGACACTGCTTATTCCTAGTTTCAGCTGTCTTGTACAAATGCAAGAGAGGGAGTGTTTAAGCTGAGCTTTGAGCACATCTTGATCGACAGCAAAACTTATATCAAAAGGTATATTATAAACTTCAAAAAATGGTACGCAAAGCAGATTGATAAATCTTTTGCCATTGGTTTTTATAAATGTGAGCCACTGCTGTTTATTTTCTGGAAAGAATGTTGAAGTACTTTTGTGTCATGCTCATAAATCTTCTCATGCATCTTTTTCATGAGGTGGACCAATAGTGCATTGCCACTGGCCTATTGTTAAATTCTGTGAATACAACCTCTTAGTGCCATTTAAGTGAATTTACATGAATTGCTGCACAAGTATACATATTGACTGTGATGGCGTAATAGCCTTACTACCAGAAAAATGTCTCCATTGATGTGTGGGGACATCACCCTTGAGTAGACCACAAAAAACCATTAGCTATGTGCTTAGCTGTATGATTATACAGATGTTCACTCAAAATATTTGCAAGAAACTACAATTTTGTCTTAACGACAGCTACACCTTTTGATCAGAAAAAAAATCCTTAACCGCTGTATGCTACAGTAGTTTTCCTTGCGCACAGTTGTTTGCTGCTTTGGTATAGTTTTGAATTATTCACCTGATTACTTTCTTCAAAGGAATGTAACGATTTTCATTTATTTTCTACAAAATGTCAGTTAAGCTTTTCACTTGCCTGAGTAACAAATTTTAGAAACGTACCATGCTGCTGATCATTGGACGGCGCATTCCATGTCCCAGTACAGTAGCGCACCCAGGATCTCTGCCAGGGGGGGGGGGGGGGGGTTGACAGTTTGCCTTAGTTTGCCAATACCATCTAAACAGCACTAATTCCAATTTCTTCACAGGAAATTGTAAAAAAATGTGCTTTTTTGCACAAGTTTGTGAGTGTGCAGACGATTGCGCGTCTTACATCTTAGTTGCAGTACTCAAAGGCTCAACGAAAGAAAAGGGGTTAAACAAAAGGGGGGGTTAACTCGGCCTCAGGGGGAGGTTACAACCCCCGACCCCCCCCCGTCGGTGTGCCACTGTCCCAGTAGCACCAGGCAGGTCTGAAGTGTTGAAATGAAAGACAGTCTAATATTACGATCTGTGCTGAAGATCTGAAAATGATCTGGACAGCTGTACAGTTTACTGCTCTTGTTTTTGTTATTTTTCTCGGTCCAGATGTTGCTTCAAGGTAGCAAATTCAATTAATTTTTGTTGTTATTGCAAGTCTTCCTTGCGTCAACCTTTATTGCTTTGCTGATTAATGCTGTAAAAATGTGTGCAATCTAGTGCGTACATTATGTGCATCCTTCGAAAAGTACTGAAAAAAAGAGAGATTTTATGATTGTCATTATGGCTTCAGGTGTGCTGACTAACACGGTTAAATTAGAAATTACATTCTGGGGTTTTATGTGCCAGAACCACAGTCTGATTATGAGGCATGCAGTAGTGGGGGATTAATTTTGACCACCTGGGGTTCTCTAATGTGCGCGTAAAGTACGTGAGCGAACAAATGCAGCCATGGTGGCTGGGATCGAACCCGCAACCTTGAGCTCAGCAGCGCAACGCCATAGCCACTAATCTACTGCGACAGGTGTGCAGCATGGTTGCTACTGAAGCTGTTTTTTCTTGGAAGTCGGATAGGTTCTACTCAAAATTGTTGGTGTAAAAGAGATGCCATTATTTTCTCCATGCAACAAAGCACCAAGCAAACATTGCTTCAGCATTCATGCTACAGCACATGTAGTGTTGTGGTGGTCATGTAAGAAGTCCCAAGTTTGAACTCATGCTGAATGTTATTAGAGAAGACACTTCTGTTAGAGAAGGTTCACTTGATGCAGACGAGAAATACAGTAAGGTGCATTTCAGCCACTGTAATGTATATTGAAAATTAAAGAGTACCACTATGATGCATCGGGACAGTAGCTACCTGTTGGAACAGGAATTACCTCGTCTGTCAATTGGCTGGGACAGCAGTCACTGCAGCTTTCAGTTAAACACTACAGTGAACTTTTGTGATGGATGCAACTCGCTCCACGATACAGGCCACTCTCCTACATGAGTTACAGAAGACTTCCATTTGATATGTTCCCTTTTGATAAATAAAACCAGCTATACATAGTTGCAAAGGCCTGAAATTTGTGTATTGAAGGCTTTTGAAAAAGTAACTGTGAATTGAGAAGGCAAAGCAATTTTTTTTGTATCTCATCTGGTTACAGTTTCATCTTGTCCAAGTATTAGTGATGCTTTTTAGGTTGAGGTGTTTATCTTGGAATATCTCATTTTTAGCTAGTAGGCATATCATTCTTATTGCCTTTGGCTTATCTTAGCCAACATTTCTTTTCCTTAAGTGGAGCTTCTGGATAGTGTGACCAAAGTTTCACTACTCCACAAATTTTACTTAAAAATAACCTGATTCAGCTTCCTATTGTCATGAGTAAACAGGGCCTTGTGGTGGCAGTGTATGGCTGTGAACCTTTGAGCCAAACGTTCCTGTGTAGCTCTGTACTCGGAGCTCGCAAGTTTACCAGCAACTTAACTCCTTTTCTGATTCACTGATGGCAGCTGCCTACCATATTTTGAAGCAACTTCTGTGCTCAGAAAACTAATATTTGCTGTGTGCTACAAGTGAACAAACTCTGCACATAAAAATGAAGTAGAAAAGTTGATGTAGCACAAGAAAAATACTGTTTCAATTGCATTGGTGAGATTACTACTGGCAAATAGATAGCACATGTTTAAAAAACATCCAAGATTACACTGATGTAGCCATGTGGCCATTATTGAAAGCAGATGCGAGCAATGAAATATTTATGTGCAATTTTCACTGTAATTAACACTTAATATTTGCCTGCCATAGTGCTGAGAGTAGAATTAAGTATGGAATAGTCGTTCTGTTTATTGTGGCAGCCGATATAGCACGACAGCAATGCTGCAGGCTGAAATTGCTTTTTAAACAGGCTGGACAACACTTCATGTCACAACTACATTCATTAATAAATTGATAATGCCACAGTACTGGCCAATTGGAATCCTTTCCTTTCAGTAATATTTTTCTGAGCCCTCTTGAGCAGTTGCCACTGTAATATATAAGTTAATGTCAAGTGGCAAAACAGCCCAATTTTCATTCCTGTGCAACCTGAGTTGAAAGCAAGGCAGCAATGTGACAAATGTAACTAATCATAGAAAAGGTAGTGGGTGTGAGCAGTAAACTTAGTACCCTAATCGCACGCTTTGCAATTTTGGCAGTGCTGTGCTATGGCTTTTGAGAGTTGCACTTGGCTTTTCTAATGCACCCAGTTTGGATAACCTATTTTCCACCAACTCAACCGGTTATTCAGGCTCACTTTTTTGCATTCAGATGTGATGTTGAGACTGAATTTGGTAGTTCACACACACACACAAAAGAGAACCTTGTAGTGGCCGGGCAAAGTGGTGGCAAAAATGTGCCAGTTGTTCTTTAAAAGCAGTTTTTTTTTTATGGTTAGTGTGTGGACACTGAAATAAGTGCTCAAGTCTGCAACTGATTTTCAACTTTTGTTTGTGCAATGCTGTGTCGTCTTGCTTTTTTTTTTTTTTTCATATATTTATATTTCAAATGAGTTGGAGGCTCCCACATGTCGGGAAATTTGTCACATGATGTCTCGTAGCCCCAGTCTTAATAATATTCTCAATCTAAGTTGATCTTACATGAAATTCTGCTTCTGAAATTCTTTCTGTAGCTGCTTCAAGAAGCTGAAGGCAGCAATTGAGGGAGCTGTATATCATATGTGTACACATCTTCAGTATTGCAAGAGCACATACACTGTGCAGGCGCATGATAACCATGCAGTCAGAACAGGCATAAGGTCTAGTGTATGATTACTTTAGTTATGGCTGGCCAAAGTATGCAGGAAACCAAAGTCACACTGAATATTTCTTAAATAAATGTGGATGCTGGTCTGGAAGATGAAGCTTTGTTTTTATGCACGAGACCAGACAAAACGCTAGCCACATTGCTTGATGGAGGAAGTAAAAGAAGGGATAAAAAAAAATTGTGCTAACTTTGGCAATGGCTCTGGTATTCAAATTGGTTATCACAATTTGGGTGCTTTTATGTTTATTGGCATACAAGTTAATGGTATTCTAAAAAAAAGTGCATTAGTATTTCATTGATGTGCAACTGTTGTGTTGTAAGTAACCACTTACATATGTTTTAATATGTTTGTAATAATCATTTATTACCAGTTCTGTGCTTCAACACTATTCAAGTCATGGATGATGTGTGTTTAGAAAGTGCCACATTGAACATTGTTCGACAGCTAAGTCATCTATGAATTTATTTCAGCTCCTTGCAAGAGGTTCCTTTTGCAATTCATAGAGTCAGAGAAATGGCGGCTTTTGAGTCAGTCAGTTTGTTTTCCAGTGTTGCTATGGCCTGTAGTTCTCACTTATTTCAACAAAATTTAAGTGGCAAGATGCCAGCATACATAATATTTGACAGAAACCACTGCCTCATTTGAGAGAATACTGAGGCAAGTGAGAAACAGTTGATTCAAGAATAGAGACAAGAGCTTTCTGCATAATTGTTTTGGTAAGAATGCTTTTGAGTTAACTTCAGGATGGTTGTGATCTATTCATTGTGCTTCTAATGATAAAGGGGGCTGGGCACAAAAGATGCAAACGGCAGGCAGTGATGGCACCTTGGAATTCTTGCACCAGCTTCGCGTGACATCATTGGTTTTGATAGTGTCTGCTCAGGACTAGTTAATTGTTTGTTAATGTAGAAAAACTTTACATTGAATTTGAAATAAGCAAAAACACAATTTGGAAACTTCTGGGAACTTTTCCTCCATAAAGATGTGCTAAACACATGAATATAGCACGAAACAGTGACATCACAATATTGGCACCATGAATCTGGCAGAAAATTCAAAAATGAAAGTTTGGTCTTTGTTTTTCTGCTTGTAATCAGCTTATGGAAAAACATTATTCGCACTACACAAGCTCAACCCAAGCTAGGTGAGTTGGTACATACCTGTAAATGAACAGGAAACCAGTGAAAAAGACCCTTACACAAGAGAAAAAGTGGACAGAACAAGCGTTAAACTTGCAACTAAGCTGGACTTACAACAGCAGAAAACCAGCAAAAAAGATGCAAAAAAGAAAGAAGTGGACAGGGCGAGTACTGTTGTAATTGTAAGCCCAGTGCTTATCCTGTCTACTTCTTCCCTTGTGTACAAGTCTTTTTCGCTGGTTTCCTGTTTATTTACAAGCTGTACTATATGGTTTGTTGTTACCAAGATCCTACTCATTAAGTGCACCTTAGTGAAGTTTATATCAGCACGTTGTGTTTGCCTGTCCAAATAAGAGCTGCCCAAATGTAGCTTTGCTTAGTTGCTGTAGCTGTTGCACACTTTTCTTAGGCTCCTAATTTTCAAGGCTCTGTATGCAAAGAAAGCAGAGCTAGGAGTAAGGTTGGATTGTTTTGGCACAAATGTAATAACCATGTAAAATTTCAGTATTTCAATGTATGGCATGAAATGTGCATGTTTAGGCTGGAACCCCAAGCTTTATGCCTTGCTTAATAAATTTTACATAAAGGGGGTGGGGAGGGGAAGTGGTAGAGGGTCCATCTCGTTTTGGCACCAGGCACAAACCGCAAATTGGCATAGGCCGCAAATGGGCACAGACAGTCCACAAGAAAGTTCCTTTTATGTAAATAATGTAATCGATCAAAACACTAGCCTTGTCCACCCAGATCATTTTATTACTGAAGGTTGTAATTCTTATGTTTCTGCATTGTGCATGTATGTGCTACCGTTTTTAATAAATTTGTTATTAAAGTTTAAACATCTAAATCAGCCATTTTTGTGCAGTAGCTGTGATAGCACTTAACTGTGCATCTTTAATTCTACCAGTTTTTAGCAGTTTTGTTTGCCACCTGCTAATTGGCAGGTATTTTTGAAAATGTCCCAGTTTGGTAGACGATGTGGGGGAAAAAAAACTTATTGGTTTTCCCAGTTGGAAGAGCAAATGTGTTTGCTTCTTGGAAAAGAAACATATCCCATGGGCACTATTCTAATTTATAAAAGGTGCTCACTTTACATGAGAACAGCACCCACAACATGTACCTCGGTTGTCACTCGTTGCAGTCATTGTAAACTGCAAATTTGCCTTTTGCTTTTGGCAGGCATCTTGCTGTATTTGCTTACTTATGAAATTATTCTATACATATGTACAGAATAATTTCACAACACGAGAAAATTGTTTTAAATTATAAGTTATAAATTATAAGAAGCAAACTAGATCAGTACTTACTACTTTTGAGTACTGATATAGTTTGCTCCTGTAGACTTGCAAAGTTAGAATTACCGTAATTCATTAGATAATTAATACCATGTCACTTTCCTGAAATTTGGCTTATGAAAGAGACATTGTGTAGCAGGAGCATGCAAGTTTTGGCGTGGTCTTGTGGTCTGATTATTTCACATACAGAAAGAAATTGTGCTTTACGGCTCTTTTTTTTTCTGTTGCCACCTTAGGCTTGAGTTCAGCAGTAAGTAAAAATGTGTTGTGCTATTGTTGTTGTAATAGTAACTGGAAAGTACATGTAGCACCAAACAATTTGAATCACAACATTGTGTACAGTCATTTCAGATGTCATGTAAGATGTACCAACATTTTGCCCTAGAACATTAATGTCTCTTACATATCTTCTCAGTGAAGGCAGGTTTGAAACTGTATACGTACGATTTTCTTTTATGCACAGCTGGGATCTCTTGAACCCTACAACAATACTGTATGGGGCATTTTTTTTTTTTCTTTTCAAGAGTAATTAGGGCTTATGCACATAAATTTATGTCCAGGCATCCACAGTTAGTTTTGTAACAAGTTAAATTCTTGTCTTGTTTGTATTTGGTCGCTTTAGAATGTAGAAAATTTCTTGAACAAGTTTTGTCTTTTCAATCTTGTACATATGTAGAAATTTGTTTTTATTGCAACCAAGAAAGAGCTCCAACAAAAGATTTCAGTTATATTTGCAGAGGTGCCTTTTGCAGTTGCTGTTATTGAATTTTGACTATTTCATCTTACCAACAGAAACATAATGTAAGTACCTTGTATATATGTAAATAATTCATTCAAGCTGGTTGTAGTCGTCATACACCTCACGCATGCTTTTGATGCACATGTATATAAGCTGACATTACGAATAAACTACTGATAATCAACATTCTGTGTGAGAAAGTGTACTTGTGTTACATTCATCTTGTTTTAATTCAAGTTTAGCTAAATTAATTTGCCCATTTCATCTCTTTCATGTACTCAAATAAATAAAACGTCAGAAATTGAAACACATACAGGTAAGAAGAGAACATCTAAGGTTTTATTACTAACCCATGAGTGCTGAATATGAGCAGATTTTTCCGCCATACATACATTCGGACAGTGGTTTAAATGTGTCCTTATGCACTAGTTACCCAAGCATGTTGTATTTGATGCTGGCCACTGCAGGCATAATCCACACCTTGTTTTATAATGCGTCATTAACTAGTGAATAATCCTCAACCAAACAAGGCTTTCGTCGCAATTATTCCGAGTATTAAATGACAAAGAAACACTAATGTGACAATTGTCGGACAGTCCCTGCTCTATAGAAACAGTACAATTAGAAAAACATTTTTGCAAGGTATAATAAATCGTGAATCAACATGATCCTTGCTCCTTTATTGGTTTACAAACAACTTGCATTAAGTTATGCTAATGTGTTATAACTTTCAAGGGCTTGTAGACTGTCCGAATGGACACTGGGTAGGTTAAAATCACCTATGATACAAATTTTACATTTCTGTATTGGGATATATGAGTGTCTAGTTTGCTTAAGTACTCTGGCAATACACCAGGAGGTCTATATAACACAAGATAAACTGATGACCTCAACATGAGAGCTTAATGCATAAATCCTCAATACAAGTAATTTCATCCACTAAAGTACATTCAGTGGTGCTTCTATGTGAACAGCAACACACTCTCCTCTAGGAAACCTATCTTTACAGTAAATTTTCCGCTCGGGATGAAAAGTGTCATTTATTTCATCACGCAGCTATGCATGTGTCAATATTTGTGAGAGGCAGATCGTGTTGACGTAAAGCAGTTTCTAATGATTCAGGGTTTTACTGCATAGACTATGCACATTTATGTTGATCATGTGCAGTTTTACCGATGGTGAGTATTTGCATCAAGTTGGCGATTCGTTAGTGTGATTTTATGATATTTTCCCATGTTTCCCACTAGCCTCATCTCACACAAAGATTTCCCTATCGACTTTAAGCTTATTACGAAGCAATTACCCTTTTGCTCTGTTTTTTTTTCAGCTTAAGCACTTTCCCAGAATAGTTTTCACTTTATGTAGCTTGCAAGTAATCATTTTTAATAAATATAGAAGATCCTTGGAGTTTTCTAATGTTATTGAATGTGACCTTTTTTTTCATTAAAATCTTGGAGGTAAACAATTACAGGTTGTTTACCATGCTGTTTGCCAAGTCTATGAATATGCGCTGCTGACACACAGTGCTGTCAGTGTATACTAAAAAAAAAAAAATACCAGTAACTGCATTATTCTTTAGGTCCGATTCTGTTTCTCCAGGAATTTCAGGAATTCCATGTATAATTAAGTTTAATCTCTCATTTGTCATCTAGATCACTCAGCTCTGTTGTTTGAAATTTTAAAGATGGGCTCAATGAATTCAGAGTGGAGTTTTTATTTCGTTGTGATAAAGAATGGCTCATGATTTTTCTCCAGCCCAATTATTTCGAGTTATTGCACCCTCCTAGTTATCAGTCTGAGCCTGGACTTTTAAGGAAAAATAAATGCAATTGTATTGCGTTTATTGCAATCCTTTGCTGCCAGCCTTGAGTGTTAAAACCACCTACTTTAACCCTTTCAGCGTCACTGACATACCAGTACATTCCCGCGTTTCTGTTCCACCATGTTCCTTTTAACATTCCTTTTGTCAGATAGGAATGTGAGGACCACACTAAGAGAGCATTTGCCTTTATCTGTGTCATTTTTCATTTCTGCACAAGCAAAAATAAATTGTGTTCATTTTATAACATGCTTAACAAAAAAAAAGAAAAGACGCTGGGGGTGCATCACCTCCGAAAAAACTCATGACTGAAAGGGTTAATGGGAATTCTAAATATAAATGTTCATGTTATGTAGCCAACTTCTGACTTCAATTGAAGGTTAGTTGGTTATACTCTTTTGCAAGATTTGTATTGGTGCATTTCATAATTTTTTATGATTGCTCCCATAAAAACTTGCATCTCTCCCCAAGACAAGCAGTGGGCATATGGGCTTCTTCCTTTCGAAACAATTGAGAGCACTGCAAACCAGACATGCCCGCATGCAGTGAAGTCATTTTTTAATGTGTTAGCATTAGGATTGTCAAAGTGGAAATAAGTGTGTGTGTGTGAAATGTGGAAGGCCGGTCACGTGGTAGCGAAGGGATGGGGGAGCTTAAAATAGAGCGTGCGCGTGTGTGTGTAGTGCAACTGATGGTGGTCTGTTCCTTACCACAGTCAGTTGCATTTCACTCCTCGAAGAGGCAGGACGTGCGTTGAAAGCTCCTGAACAACACTTTGCAATGTGGTGAATGCGGTTTAAATCATGGATCCGGGACCTCAAAGAGGTGCGATGTAATGCCTAATGCATTTCTCTCATATTTACCGCTAAATCGCTGCTGAATCCTGTTCCCTATATTTCGCAGGATTTCATTAGAGCCTGAAAAAATAAGCCACATAGACGATGACACCATGGAAACAACGTCACTGGGTGTTTCTGGGTGCGTTCTATACCTTTTCCGATCAAGCTTATGCTCAAAAATCAATATTTAGAATTTTGCATAATTGAACTTAGATAATTGGCCATGTAATTAAGTACTTCAAAAAATAGTCTGAATAACTCACGTCAACTACAGACAACATGCTGTTGGTATCATTTGTTTAAGATGTGTCACTTTTTTTTAAAGCTTTTTTTAGTTGGGTGAAACACTGGGTATAATCACTGGTGCAAATAGCAGCTCAGGCCAAGCAGCATAGTGTTTTATTACAGCCCAGAGCTTTGGGACCTCCTCCAGTATATTTTGTTGCTGTTGTGGCAAACTTCTTCTGGCGCGTTGCCGGTTTAGACATGAGTGAGTAGCGGGAGACAGCTTAGTGAGGTGAAGAAGAGGAAGTTAACCGATGGAATAGATCAAGTGATTTTTGTTTCCTAAATTTATGAATATGCCCTCTCAAAATTTCTGTTGGCATGGAGTTGACTATTGCTTTGTGTTAAATGTTTGCCTTTCCCCCATTTTGTGTTTTGTTTGATACACATTTCAAACAATCTAATGTGGCCAATCCCCCCTGTGGGTAAGAGCCATGTTTTGAGGCAACAACAAGTGAAGAGAGGTACAAATAAAGCCCCAGTTTTGTTAACTGTGCTTGCTGGTTCCACACTATTTATTACAAAAGAATGCAGGATTAAAATGCTTCAGGTTCTGATTCCTAATACTTAATTTGCCAAATACCTTCCGCAAATATTTGCAGAATACTTCATTTGCAAAATAAAAGAGCATACATAGGCTTCATATGGCCACGGTGCAGTACACTAAGAACAGCCATACCTAATAAATGGTGGGTATGGTACGTTATTTTGCTTAGGAATATGGGAGAATACACCAGTCTTTTCTTCATGTTTCTATTTCTTTATCTTTCTCTCATAAATTTGTGGCCAAACAAATGTTAACCAATTGCACTGCATCCACGTTAAAACATTAATAAAGTTTTTAAACAAGGAAGCAGCAGAAAAAGATGTGTTAGTTCTTCAGTGTTGGCTAGCCATATAAGGAAATGAGCATTGCGATATGGTCTAGTAGGTGGTTCATGTCAGAGCAAGGTATAGTGCAAGAAAAATCACGAGGACATTAGAAGACTTGAGGGCACTTTGTATGCGCATTCAATGTATCTTCTGGTGTCCTCATTTAAAAATTTTTACATTTTCTTTTCCTTTTTTTAATTATTTTTTAGACAACAGCTCGCTTTTGACTCATAAGGTGATACTTCAAATGATTGTCCAAGATTACAGACAAAGGACCACAGTTAAGATGCCATTGGCGGTGCGGCTCGCACAATAGACATAGCACTGATGAACATGCAAACATGAGGCAACTCACCGTTTCACACAGCTTGCACAATGCAAGGGAAATTGCCCTAGCCATTCTCAACAACATTTATCTTTGGAGGGATGGCTTCAGTGGAATATAGAAGGCATGGCAGCAAAAGGAGAAGGCGCACAGCTACAGCAGCGAACCAGTGTGTTGTCAGAAGAGCAGCATAAGCAGAATATATGTTCAGTGGCAACAAGATGAGTGGTTGCGTAGCCAGATCAAGCGCACTGGCAAAGATAAATTTTGTAGAAAAGTGTCATTTGAAATCTTGGCAGATGATCACTAGCAGAGAGGTGTAACAAAAAAGGAGGGGCAGATGTGCACAAATGCTGTCACTACAAGTGGCTCTGTGGCGCCAAGAAATTACCTACATAATTTTTTTTCTTTCAATGTCTGCTTTTATTTCAATCACTCTCCCAAACAGGCTTCATATTATTCAACTGTAGCATGACATCTACAAAAGAACAGTTGCCACATCTACAATTTTGCAAGCATGCTGGCCGTTTCATCTTGCAGCATGTCACTAACAAGGCGTGTTGCATGGAGCGCTGTACCCCAGGATGTATTGATTCCATGTGCTCCATGGCCATAGTTGTGAACAACCTTCAAGACAGATAAAAAAAAGTACAGATTCAAATGAGTGTGCCACTGATCATATTGAAGCTAACAAGCTAAAGCAACGTGATTGATTGGACTAGTTGGTGTTACATAATTTTTAATGTTGCAGCATGGAAAGGGACATAGATACATTGTGTCTTTTTCACTTCTTTTGTGAGCATGTCACATTTCATGCTGCTACATTCAAGCTTAAGTGCTAATGTGAACACCTTTTTCAGCACTGTATATTTGGTACATAAATCTCTGCTGTGCCACCATATATCATCTGGTACAAAAAAGAAAATAATGCATGCATATCCCATGGACTGTGGGAATCGGTCTAAGTGAAGAATTTTTGGGTTCCAAACTCGCGCTAAGCTTTTCATTTATTTATTGCTTCACAAGCACAAATGAAATTGTTTCCAAGCACTAGACGTCACGAGTGAAGAGTGGCAATGGTGGTAATTATGACACGTTTTTACCCTGTGATTCTTCAATGTGTGTTCATGAGTCGAGATGATTTATATATAAGTCCTTTTAGACATGTTTATGCATTTCTAAGTGTCAATGCACCCTTCAATCATCCCAAAGCACTAGATGCCATGAGTGGAGAGTGGTGAAGCTGAGAATTAAGCATGCATTAGAAGCTTGCACCTGTGGTTGAATGGTTAGACCATCACGCTATTGCGCCTAGGGACCCTAGTTCGAATCCACCTTCAAATGCACATTTTCTTTATTAAATGCAAGGCATCCTTTGCGAACTTCAGGCACTTTGAATCTGTCTGTCTGTCTGTCCGTCGAATGATGACGATGCCTCAACCACGCCGGCAATGCGAACATGAGCATGAGCATACACCCAGCAACTCAAGCTGGTAGGCATTGCCAACCCTGCCGGCATAGGAGGCTAGATAGAAAGACAGGCGGACAGGTGGCTGGGCAGGTCACCTGTCCGCCCGGCCCAAATGGACGTTTGTCTGTCTGTCTGTCTGCCTCTCTATCTGGCCTCCTACGCTGGTGGGGCTGGCGGTGCCTACCAACTTGAGTCGCTAGGTATACTATGCTCGTGTTTGTGTTGCCGGCATGGTCGTGACATCGTTGCCATTCGAACTCCATCATCTGACTCTCGCCTTTGATTCTGGCATGATGATGTGTGGTGTTTTATGGCGCAAGGGCCAGTTATGGCCAAAGAGCGCCATGCCAGTGTTTGTGAGTGTGCAGTGGAGCGGTGAATTCTGAGAAGTAGATGAAACGTGGCTGTAAAGGGGCCTAACAATTATCGCTGTAAAGTGCGTAAAATATAAATGTACTAAGATCATGGCAATGACTAATGAGGTGTACTATGAAATGAAGGATGCATTGAGAAAGAACAATACTATATTTAAAATATTTAAGATGCAGTAATTGGCAGGAAGCACTACTGCCTAAACACAGCCCTTGAACAACAAAGGCCTGGAGGCATGTGCTATAAAAAACTATCACAGCGGCATTCTCTAGAGAGAGGATGCGCTACGAACTGATTGGGCTAATAACATGTAGCACAACATCGTTCAAAAAGCCGAGGATTGCTTTGGCGTTAAAAAGTGGTTCTTCACCAATAAACATCATGGGATGAAGAGGGATATGATAGCGGTATGCTACAGGAAAATATTTTCTTCTCTCCAATTCGGCTTCCCGACACTCCAGCAGGACGTGGAGGACGGTCAGCCTCTCACCACATCTACCACAGGTTGGTGGTTCATCACCAGTGAGCAAAAAATTGTGGGTGCCGTACGTGTGTCCTATTCTGAGACGACAGAATAGGACATCAATTCGTCGTGTTTTCGTAGCTGAGGGCCAGTAACCTAACTGTGGTTTAATCATATGAAGTTTATTATTTGTTTCAGCGTCCCACAAGTGTTGCCAGTGGCTTCGTAGCTTCTTTCGCAAGAAAGGCTTCAAGTCTGTTGCAGGAACAGCTACTGTATGATTACTAGTGTGCAATGCAGCTGATGTGGCCATTTGGTCAGCTCGCACATTACCCTCAATGCCTCTATGGCCCGGCACCCAGCATATAATGACATGCTGGTAGGATATATACGCTCTGCATAGAGTGGAATAGAGCTCAATGAGTACAGGATTTTTGTGTTTGCAGAGTGACATCAGGGCTTTCACAACGCTTAGAGAGTCTGTAAATATAACTGTTTTTTGAAGTTTTGTTTTCGTTATATGCTTCACAGTTGACAATAGTGCATAGGCCTCAGCCGTAAAGATACTTGTTTCCGGGTGGAGTACACCGGATTCCGAGAAAGATGGCCCGACGGCTGCATAATAAACCCCGGCATGTGACCTAGAAGCGTCTGTGTAAAACTCTGTACACGAGTACTTGGATTGAAGCTCTAGGAAATGCATTTTAATGTGCGCCTCTGGAGCGTCTTTCGTGACCTCTACGAATGATGTGTCGCACTCTATGATCTGCCACTGCCACTGCGGTAACAATTTAGCAGGAGCCATAGGACGATGTTCAAGCACTGGAACACCCATTTGCTCACTAAGATTCCTTACACGTAAAGAGAACGGTTTCCTCGCTGCAGGTCGGTTATGGAAAAGTGCAGCAGCTGTCATATCGTTTATGGTGGAATAAGAAGGATGTTCGTTGTTTGCTTGTACTGTCAGAAAATATACGAAACTGCTATATGAACGCTGCAGATGGAGTGACCACTGGTTCGACTCTACATAGAGACTCTGGATCGGGCTTGTTCGGAAAGCACCGGTCGCGAGGCGGATACCCAAATGGTGAATGGGGTCTAGTATTTTTAGTGCACTTGGCGTTGCGGAGTTATAAACTATAGCTCCGTAATCAAGGCGCGAGCGGACAAGACTGTTGTACAAGTTTAGGAGGCATTTTCGATCACTACCCCATGTTGTGTGCGAGAGAATTTTTAAAAGGTTCATAGTCTTCAGACACTTTGTCTTCAGATATTTAAGCTGGGGGATGAAGGTAAGCTTAGAGTCCAGAATTATGCCCAGGAATTTGTGTTCACTGCTCATGGATAGTTCCTCTCGATTGATCGTGAGATTTGGTACCGGTGTCACGCCTCTTTTGTTTGACAAGAGTATGCATGCACTTTTCTGTGCGTTTATTTTGAACCCATTTACATCCGCCCATTTAGACAATGTGTTTAATCCAAGCTGCACCTGTCGTTCACAGATAGCGATGTTACATGATTTGAAACCTATCTGTACATCATCGACGTACACAGAATAAAACATGCTGCGTGGAATCACTGTATGCAGGGAGTTCATTTTTACAATGAAGAGTGTGCAACTAAGTACACCCCCTTGCGGCACGCCAGCCTCCTGGGTGAATGTTCTAGATAAAACATTGCCCACTCTTACGCGAAACGTGCGGTTAGACAAGTAGCTTTCGACTGTGTTTAACATATTTCCGCGGACCCCCATCGCAGAAAGATCTCGCAGAATTCCGAAGCGCCATGTCGTGTCGTACGCTTTCTCTAAATCTATAAATACAGAAAGTAAAAGCTGTTTATGAATAAATGCATCTCTGATGTTTGCCTTGATGCGAACAAGGTGGTCTATTGTCGACCTACCTTCTCGGAAGCCACACTGGAAGGGGTCTAGTATTTTGTTATTTTCTAGGCAACTGATTAAACGCCGGTTTATCATTTTTTCATACAGCTTGCACAGGCAGCTCGTTAGAGCTATTGGCCTGTAGCTGCTGGCTAAGGACGGGTCTTTGCCTTGTTTAAGTATAGGGATGACTATGGCTTCTTTCCATGAGGACGGGATACACCCAGCCGCCCACATGGCATTAAACAGAGATAAGAGTGTTTTCAGTGTTTCAGGGTGTAGGTATCTAACCATTTCATACATGATACAATCGCCACCTGGCGCCGAGTTGTTACAACAAGCGAGAGATGCTTTAAGTTCGGCTAAGCTAAATGGTTGATTGTAAGCCTCACTCGAAGAACCTTTGCGGTTAAGAGGCTGCCGCCCTTCGCGTTCTTTGAACTTCAGGATAGTGTCTGTATAATGCGATTCACTTGATACATATTGAAAGTGTTCACCTAGACAATCCGCCTGGTCTTCCAGGCTATCACCTTGGCTACTTACTAAGGGTAGAGGATGTGACTGCCGGCCTATTAGTTTATTTACCCTATTCCAGACTTTTGTTTCGTCGGTGTATGAATTTATACTGGAAATGTACCTTTCCCAACTCTCTCTCTTTGCACGTCGGTGCGTAAGAAGATTCAGGTATCTCTGCTGTGGAACACCGGGTGGTGGTTGCCTCCTTATGAACAGTGATTCAAAAGCAAGTTCCCCACTCCGTGCACACTAACTAGCTCCTGACGCTCACAAAGAAGCTCTTGGAAGGCAGCTAGGCAAGGCCACATTCTTTCTCTGACCCTCAGCATGTCCGAGCTCCACAATGAGTGCCTGCTTGAAGTCACTGAGAGAGTCAAAGAGCGGTCGAGGTACGCCGCTGCAGGGTCGATGCCATAGCCTGCAAAATGCTTCGCATGACTTCGATTTCCACAGTACGAGGGATCTGCATATTTCTTTTTATCGAGGAACAGTGTGTTAAACTCCCACTGAGCCTACTTGGCAACAACCCGACCGACCGACCCACTCCAAACCCTGGGAAGGTAGGCAAAGAAACTTTTTTTTTTAAAGGTGTAATAAACTCAACTGTAGTGATAACTTTCCATCTTAGAACTTTTTTACTACAACTTCACCCAGTTTGCGGTATTCTTTCTGTCAGTCTGTCTGCTTAGATTTAACCTCTTTCACACCCACTTGGGTCATTGGGTAGTCCTTGGTCTAATAGGTACAGCATCGGGCTGCTGTGCTAAAGGAACCGGGTTCGAAACCAAGCGTCGGATCAACTAAATTGGGTCACTGGGTGTGTGCTGCTCTTCAATGAATCTTTTTTATGCCAACTTGCATCACTGGGTTCGTGCCACTGGTTATGTGCCACTCTTCAATAAACCTATTTCACACCAACAGGCTATGTGCTGTTCTTCAATGAACCTCTGACACCAACTTGGGCCACAGGGTATGTACCACTGTATGTGCGTCTATAATTCAGACAATCTTGTCTGACATGCGCCACGTATGGGTTTCATGGCAGGGTTGCAGTACATACCTCATACATGACGTGTTTTGGTGGTGGCAATACATTGTGTCGCTACATTGCTTCTATGCGAATCGCATTAATGTCGACAGTCATCCTGAAATGGTTCCTGGCGTAATTTTTAAAACATTTATTGGATAGATTCCAAATATGCACAGAAGAACCTTGCTGATATGCTGCCCATTTGTATGTTTTCCAGAGTATTACCAGGGTCCTTCCATACTTTCCATCTGGTCATGAAACGTCCCCAAAAGTTTCATATAGGCACAGAAGATGGCACCAGAGGCACTGGTGTGTAGAAAGGGAGGCTTCTAGTCCCACATACAGCACTTTGGGGCCCCAAGAAATATAAGGTGGTGCGTGGAATCTGGAGAGGATTAGTGGTGCCAGCGCTAATGTTCACGAATGCCATTCTGTGCTTAAAATCGAATATCTTGTCGGGGGTTGGGAGTTTACCAAAGATCGGTAGGCCGGTTGGCTTTGGGAGCCCACGGTAAAAGCACAAATGAGGCAGTGCAGGCTGACATGGGTTGGTGTTTTTTTAAGTTAGAGAAGCGCAGAGCTAAAATAGTTTTGAAGAAAGACTCAGGAACATGGATCAAAATAAATGGGTGACTAAAGTGCACAAGTATCTGTACCTGAAAAGCGTAGACACAGAATGGGGGAAGAGGTCAAGAAAGTTGGCAACCAAGTACGGAGTAATTGAAAGTGTAAATAGACAACCAGAAGTCAACAGAGACATTGAAATGGATGCAAAGAATGGAAACAAAAAAGACCATGGAGATTTACAAGAATGGGAAGAAAGAAATTAGAAGGGAAAATCTGCACGATAACACAAAGGGCAGTGCCTTAATTTCTATTTGAGGCTTGAGCTGGTTGCCTGAGGATAAAAACATACTGGAGCAAATACAATGACATGAGGCATGTGTATGCTGCAGCAAAAATCCAGAGAGCACTCGGAACATCCTAATGGAATACAAAGGGATTCACTCTGTGAGAGCCGTAGGTAATGTACACCTTCCAGAAGCGCTTGGATTTAAAGTGGATGGAAGCATCAACCGGTCAGCAGTCGAGATAAGCAAGAGATGTTTAGAGTATTAGTGGAAAAAGAGCATAGAAGAGATTGATACAACCGGATCCATTACAGGCATAGGTAGTGGTACAAGGTAGATAAAGAAGCTTTGAGGAAGAGAAGAAAGGTTAAGGAGATGCATTCAAGAATGCTAGAATAAAAACCATGTATATAGCATACTTGATTAACTCAAGCAGGCTAGGTGACTATTAATCACTGCCTCGTTTCAAAGGGGATGCCAATAAATTATTATCGTCACCGAGGGAACAACCTGCGACACTAGACAGCGCCTCCTCTACTCTGAGATGCCTGGCATGTCGGCCGCGCTCTTATTGTTCGTCCGGGACCGCAGTGTTTCTCCGGCTTTCCACGAGGTGGCGCTAACTTCTGACACTACGCACCGCTTGCTCCGCAATAGAAAGTCACTGCTCCAGTCCCTCTCCGAAGGTTTGCAGCGCTGAACTGTGAAAAAATTTTGTGCTTCAATATTTGCAAAGCTCAGCAGAGTGAAATTATGTAGTTTTGAAGACGAAACGAGAAAGTAAATGAAGTAAAATAAAAATAACTGTTTATTTACTGCAGCAGAAGTGCAGGCTAAATATTCTTTGCTAAAAGGGCATGTTGCAGATAATGCGCAATATCACAGAACGGTAATAATTGATTCAATATGAAAAAAGACAAAAAAGCATGAATGCAGAGCAAGATCAAATATGGGTTCATGCACATAATGCTAAGGAAATTATGAACAAAGAAGAAAAAAGAATATGTAAGCATTTTATGGCAGGAATAAGTATGAGACTGTTTATGCATATTAGCAGCAGTCCCAGCTATGAAGAAAAATGCAAAAGATTTTTTACAGTTAATGGACGTGCAAAACAGGAAATGACTGCTATCACAAACAATTAAGGTTAGGGAAATGAGGGGGTTCGTTATGCCATACATATGAAGGAAGCCAACAATTATTGAAAGCAAGGAATAGGGAAGAAAGGTTCCCCAATTCATAACACTGTTATCACAGTTTTTCATGCCTGCAGTCCGATAAAATCACTTCACTAAACAAACAAAGAACAGTTATTATATGCAGTTTCAATATCGATGTTATTAGATGCAGATATCGGCTTCATGAATTTTTTTCATATGAGCTGTACAAAAGCCTCCCGTGGTCATCGTTGCAGCTTTCACATTTCAACACAGGCAAGACTGCGATTACCCTCATGCTACGCTACAAACACTGCTCCATAGGTTTCAGGAGAGATTTTCGGTTTGATAGCATACCACATATTTCTTCAGACCACACAGAACTAATGAGTTCTACTGTCGGGTAGTAGAGGCCACCCCTATCTTGGTGGGAAATCAACCCATCCATAGCAGAGTTTCTCTTTGCCTTCTTAACTAAAGCCACACAGTTCTCACACGCAATTTTTTCACTAACTATGTGAGATATACAAGACAGAAAAGCCAGGGAGCTTCTTGCGCTGGCTTGACATGCAAAAGGGCACGCAGCAATACCGTGTGGCTGGGCTTCAACTGCGGTTATTAGGTCAAGAAATGAAGCGGCAAGACACACGATAAATAGTAGCATGTCGGGCACCGAGAAAAACTAATACCTAGAACGTTAATCCTGACTCCGAATGGGCTACCACCGAGACTGCGCAGGCACTAGCGGTGCTGGTGGGGCGCACGATAGTGTCAGAACACAGCGCGGCTGCGCGGCAGCGGCGCGCGTAAACAGGAGAGGGTTGAGCGGGGGCTTCGGCGCTGACGTGCCAGGCATCCTAGTAAAGGAGGCGTTGCACTAGATGGTCAGGCTGCGCGATCATGCAAATATTTCACGAGGAAAGGCGCCTCTCCCGCATTTATTTCAGCATTCTTGCAGAGTGAACATGCAACGGGAACTTTTGGCAAAATAATTTAGCGTGTGATGTGTTTGTGCTTAAATTATACATGGCACCATTGTATGATTGACGTGGCCCCTTCCCCCTTTTAGTTCCCCCTGTTAGTTTGATTAGTTATGTTCTTAAATAATTATAGTACTAGTTTGCTAGTTAATTAGTTCGGTTAGTTTTGTTAGTTACCTTATTTATTTAGTTAGTTAATTACTTAGTTATTGAGTTTAGTTTATTATTTTGATAGTTTAGAAATTATTTGTTTGGTTCTTTAAATAGACAGTTAATTAGTTAAGCTAATTAAGTCAGTTATTTATAGTTATATATGGTTATATAGGTTAGTTATTATTTAGTTCAGTTATTATTATTCAGTTCACAGATAAACCTGCTTAGCGCTCATTGTAACTGCCGTAGAAATGGTTCCCCAAGCTGACTGCACTAGCAGATAGTGCAAGATTAGCATAAATTTGTGCTTTAATTTTCTTATGAAAGCCACTTTAAAATACCACATGCTCTACTGAGACTATTCTTTGCCTAGTCACCTACTGTTTCTGGCTCGTCTTCTATTTGCTATCCTTTCAAGTTTCCTCCTTCCGAGGTATAATTCTTTCCAGTTCACTTAAAAATGAGGATAATCTATTCTTGTATATGTCTACGTGGCTACGTATGCACTGTGCACCGTACATGGTTATGCATACACTGTGCATACACGTGCATACACATATCGCTACAGGTCTTTCTACATGCTCAACATTTCCATTTCTTAAGTTTGATGTGCACATTTATATTTGTAATAGTAATTTTGACATTCATCTGACAAAACTATTTGTGATGTTTATTTTTTTACAATTGTTCTTTTTTTGAAATAACAAAAATTGCACACTCCTGTTTTTCTACCTGTTAATACAAAATAAACACGTAAATATGAGCTTTTCATGTAATGTGCTAAATTGGGAGTTGTGTGGTGCACTCGTTACTTTGGACATTTCAAAGAGAAATAAAAATAATTAGTCATTGGCTACAAAAAAAAAAGATACAAAAAAAAAAAACCGCCATGCTGAAGCAGTCGATGAGGATCAAATTGCTTGAAACACAAGGAAGGGGGGTATAGCGGCGGACCACTGCCCCGGGTGCCGCTGACCCTAGTGATGCCACAGCTTCCTGGTACCTCTGTCTTGATATTTAACTGCACGTCTGTGTCATACTCGTATATTTCCCAGCTACTATGTTTTTTTTTTTTTTCCAAAGTCCTGTAAAAATATACCGGAAGGGTTCTGCTATGTAACGTGTGGGTACTAAATTCACGTTTAGCTTTACAACTGAAAATTTAAAAAAAAAAGAGAAAAAGAAGAATCAGCTAGGTACTGCGTATCATGTACCACTGGTATCTAGACACTGCATACTAAAAGCTGTTACCAATCCACCCACAGACTTTAAAGGTTATAATATATGAAAGCCACTTTTTACGATTGTACGGAACCTAGCTGCTACTAGAGGGCGTAATTTTTCAAACCCTTGCTGCTATATAAATGAATTGAAACCACTGATCTCAAATACATCTTTGAAGGTGTACTTGAGTTGCCAAAATGTATTCAAATTTCAAACCACTCTCAAGATATCTTGTCCGGAAAAACCCAGATGAGTCAGATGCGTACTTGCCAATTCTAGCAATTTTTTTTAGCAAGTGAGACTGATCTTAGGAGCTTAAAAGAATTTAAAAAAGACTGCAAAATCTAAATGATACTGTGACGAGGTTTATTGGGCTCGTCAAGCAGCAGCCAGAAACACAGCTGCAGCAATGACAGCTCAGCCAGATCGCCAAAATGGCCGCGCGACATGCAATGGCAACAGTGCTTCCTAGCAAGCCGATCTTCTGGCTCCGAATCACGCGATGCCGAAGGCACTTTCCAGTGCCATTCTTCTTCCTTACAATACAAACATTTTTTGCTAGGAATTGTGGGATTATATGAAAAATTTTAAAACCATGATTTGGCATACTTATTTCATTTTTGACCACATATAGCCAACAGACAATGAAGCCAAGGAAAGCATCGAGGAAATTATGGAATGTAGAAAATAATTAGCATTCAACCACACTTAATTTCCCCAATGCTTTCCTTGGCTTGATTGTCTGTTGGCTTTATGTGGTCATGATTAACAAAATCGAGCCCCTCGGTTCCCCCTTCTCTCGTTTATTTAATTTTTGTGTTATATAGACAAACATACACAAAACAAAGTACAAAGTATAGACAAACATAGACAAAAAGTACATCAGGCCACCTTTCGAACATTCAGAAAGAACAAATCATGATAAGTGCATAAGACATTTTTCTGCGTGCTGCAACACATTTAAATATTCATTTTTTTCCTCTGCAATTGAAGCTTGGAACCATTTGCCAGAAGAAATTGCGCATGTTGACTCTATCAAACAATTTAAAACCAAAATATGTACACTTTTCTATGAGTAGGTCTGCTTGCGATTGTTTAGTGCTCTGCTACAATGTTGTGCTGCGCAACTGTTTTGATTGTTTCATCACCACCTCTGCACATTTTGCAGCTCTTCCCCCTTGCCTGTATTATCTGCCTTGCACTGTTTTCTTAGATCTGTTCGTTCTGTTAGCATCTTATTTATTGGCATTGTAATAATTATCGCTTTTCATTGCTTTCTCCTGTTTTGGCTTACAAGATTTTGTTTTCTTTTGCTTGTGACCCACTCCTGTAAGAGCCTGTAAAGGCTTACAGTATTGCTAAATAAATTAAAATAAAATAAAAAAAACGTGCAGTAACACAAATATTTCCTGTCACTTTGACATATTTGAATCACTGAGGTTTTGCTGTTTTAAGTTGCAGTAAACATGCTCATATAGCAATACCTTGCACTGGTTGCTGCCACTCCCAAGAACTTCTGCCTCGATCCTGATTGGCTGACGAAAAGGGCGCAGTCCTACCCAGTCTTCAATCACTTTAGCATCCTTAATAAGGAAACCACACAGAAATGTTAGTCAAGCTTTTCTTGAAGAACTATGTAATGAAAGTTTTGTGTTAATAGACTACGTATAATGAAAACAGAAAGTTACCTAAAATTTGATGTGTTTGGTTAAGTGCAGTGGATTTAACTTTAAAATACCTATTTTATCCAGTCACCACAGCAATCTTATTAACTGGAGATGGCTTGAAAAATGCATTTAATGCTCATTTCTGTTATCAGAAAACTTAATGCTAAAATGTGTTAAGAGACAGATGGCTAACAAGCCATCTCGCTTCAGGCTAACTAGGGCCGTAATAACGTAAACTATTTCAATCTGTATTTATTTTGAATTGGCCATTAGCTCTTCGTGATAGGTCAGAATGGCTCGGGCTCTGCCCATATGGGTGGGGCCCAAACCATTCTGACCTATCAGGGAGGGCTAGTGACCGATTAGGAATAAAAACAGATTGGAATCGTTTTACGTTATCCAGGGATGGGTTGAGGAAAACATATCCAAGATATCAAATGAAGGTTTGTGCTTCCTTTCAAGGTGTGAAATTGACATTTTGCTTGACCACAACACAATCTGGTGATTTCCGAGAGGTTAACTTGAAAGAAGATATTCTTTCTTTTCAATAAGAAATTTGTCTTAAGACAATGAGGAATCAATTTGCAGCTTTGCATTCATTGGTTTAAGGTTTCACAGTGGTAGGCAGGTTTATATTAATTGTACTTGTAAAGGAGCACTGACACGAAATTTCACTCGCTTTTTTATTAGATAGCCGGCACTCTGTAATCTTAGTATGAGGCCTCAATTCCTAGATCAAGCAACCAATCGTGAATTATAACATCATTTAATCTGACAAGTTCAAAAAGCATGCCAAATTTCTTGGTGTACAGTGTGTCAACAAGGGCACCTCTGTACATCATGAAAATGTAGGGGGTCATGTGGTATCACTGACCTTGATGCATGGGTCGGTGTAGCAGTCGAAGCCGCATTGTAATCATCTTGCTGAAAGCTTTTGACAATGAAATTACAGGGGAGAGAAGGTTAGAAGGACAAAGGGTGCCATGCGTTCTGACGGAAGCAACAGCAAGGGACGAAGCTTATTATGTACGTCATGTCGAATGCAGGGAAGCATGAAGTGAAAAAGGAAAAAAATGTATTATGCCGCATGCGTACAGCTTTCGGTGACATGGTCACTGTGTGACCACTGGACCAGTCTGACTGGTGCTTGCATCAGCAGTTTGTGATAGCATGTGACCAGTACCTCCAACTTTCATGATATGCAGAGGTGCCCTTGTAAACAAACCATACCCCAAGAATCTGCACTCCATTTGGCGTGCGTGTTGAAATGGTCAAAATAAAAGGAATATAATTGGCGATTTTTTATGCATTCAAGGAATTCTGGCACAACAATGTAGTTACAGGGCTGGCAGCTATCTAATAAAGAAAAAAAAAAAAAAGCCACATACAGTCAGTACCCATTTAAAATCTTCAAGATACTAATCAAAGCCAAGTCATCTGTCAGCCTAGTGCAAGCTTTCAGAAAGCATGATTATCCATAGGCATGCTGTTAGCATTTATACTTAAATGTTTTCAACCTAGATAATTTACTCTCAACATTGACAACATGCTAGAAGTTTTCAATGTAACTGAAACAGTCATGTGAGTGAAAAGCACCTTGAGGCTTGGAAGTACTGCAGTACATGTGTTCCATATGTAGTCCCTGTCATGCTGTGAGACTTCCATATTCCAATCGCCAAGCTGCTTTGTTCCCCCCAGTGTGACATACTCCGTCCTGAAAATTACCGACAACAAGAGCACAGTATACACAATCAAAATTGGGCTTTGTCGTAACAGTGTTTCAAGTTTAATGGTTAATAGAGAATGTGAGGCCCAGTGAACACATATTGGATTGTTCTTTAAAGTCAAAGCAAAACTAAAAGTTGGCATGCACATGTGCTAATGACAGCAGAGGAAAACTAGAAATCTAGACATTCGCCACACTTGTCAGATCATATAACTCTTGCAAGTGGTTGTTGTGCAAGCAATGTAAGACAGGATATGTATGCCATGTTACATACCTAAGCATTCAATATTGTAGTACAAATGTTTATTGCTTCCTTATGGTTTTGTTGCTTAAAGAAAAAATTAAATTATGGGGTTTTACGTGCCAAAACCAGTTCTGATTATGAGGCACGCCGTAGTGGGGGACTCCGGAAATTTTGACCACCTGGGGTTCTTTAACGTGCACCTAAATCTAAGTACACGGGTGTTTTCGCATTTTGCCCCCATCGAAATGCGGCCGCCGTGGCCGGGATTCGATCCCGCGACCTCGTGCTCAGCAGCCCAACACCATAGCCACTGAGCAACCACGGCGGGTGGTTTTGTTGCTGCTTTATGCACTCTAACAGGAGCATAGCCAATAGGTGCTTGCCAAAATTCAGCCCCGCAACCACATCCACCTCTTAAATATTGAAATGTGGTTCACTTATTAGCATACATCAAGCAGTTCAGAAGCACATCCTGACACATCTCCATTAACCCCTTAGTCATTTTGTTTTCTCAAGCAATTTTTTACCCAGAATGTTTTTTTTTAATTGCTGATTGTGAATATTCTTGTTATAAAAAGCAGGTTTTTGAGCAGAAAAAAATCACCTAAAGTTTATTGTACGTCACAATATAAATGCACCAACCACCTGCTAGTAATCAACAAAAATTATGGAAGGAATATATTCAAATATTTTTGTCTTTGTCACATTAACTGTGCATGCTAACAGTGTGTTTATATGACTAAGAGAGCTTTGGCAGGGTGTGGTACGTCTCAAAACAAGGGATTATGCACAGTCACTTTCCAATTGATTTTATCGATTATCATCAGAGCGAGCACATTCTATAGAAAACGCTCAATATGCTATAACAATTCAGCTGGCAAGCTTACAGAAAACTTCTTGCAAAGCACAAAAAAAAAAGAAAACAGTGGAGGCTTCAGTGGAACACTGTTCATGAAAATTTTGTCCACAGACGCGCACTTGTGATATCGTCCTGTGAGCTTCCCGCTTTGTCTTCTTCACCCATGGAGCTGCTGACCTCATCAGCATCAGGTTTATCTTTGCTTCCCGAAACTATGTACACCTCGATGTCTGAACTATCGTCGTCAAAAGAAGAAGATGAAGAAATGTCTGTTCTTCCAGAAGAGAATAGCAAGGCACAAATCGCCTCCATCGGACGGAATTTTGAAAACACCAGCTGCCACACAATAAACGCGCTCAAGTTGTAGAAGAACAAAGAAGACATCGGCTAGCTGAAACGCCAATGGACCTGCTAATTAGAGCGTCTCTTGTCCAAAACACTTGAAAAGAGAACAAATACCGCAAGGACGGGACTTTGGGGACGCGAGGGCTGCTTGTCCAATACAGCTGAAGGGTTAAAGCATTAAAGAGCATAGACCATTTTTGAAATCAACTGGTTTTTCATCACCACTGGTAATGCCAGCATATTGCATGCACTAGCACTGGTTAGTCATACCATTCACCATGATCATGCGTGTTCCAACGTTTTTCCCCATCCCTTGGTTACCTGAGGGGAGAGGGGGGCAAAGCCAGAGTTAAATTTGCAGCAGGCTTCTAATAGTGCACTAAAGTCAACATGTAAATAATGTGTCGCATGCACATGTGCATGTGTGTGTGTGTGTTGGGTTATCAAACCCTGTAAGTTATTAAGCATGGAGTGATATTGAAAGAAAGTTTACGACAATCATATCCACGGGACAGCCAAAGTCACAGGCAGTGCAGCCGTGCTCAAACCAGAGGACAAACATTGCTTGGCTACAAAACGAGAAGAGAAAACAGGTTTATCAGCATGAAGGTGATGAAAAATGAAGTTCGAGTAACGACTATAGGCTGCTGGCAAGAAAGGTGGATGATAATCACCTCGAGGCTGATTTCACAGCCAAGAAGCTGAGAAAGAAAAGATAAAGAAGAGTATGCTTGCAAATTGTGCAACTTAATGAGCGAAGGTGGTCAAAAGTAGTTGATGCAAATATACTGTGCTTCTGGAACACTTGATACTCTCCATACACAAAGATTTTTGTGTCAATCAGTAAGTGCAATGCCTACCCTGGAAGAATGTAGCAGCCATCAGCATAATAAAACTGAGTCACCCAGGGAGCGAATACCTGCGTGAAAGAAATAGTTTACAATTTTAATAGGTGTCTCAATTATTATATCAGACTTATCTTTCTGTAAGTTCCACTAGCACTTGCCTTCCATTTTAAAAACCAAGCTTTTTGTCATTGAATATGGAGCAGCTTTTCATTCTAGGTGACCCACATTAGGGTTTCCAATATACGAACAAAGTTAATTCTCTCTCTTACAGTTGCAAGCAGGGGATCTTCAGAAGACGTCCTTCAGAAGAAAACACACTCGTCAACAACTTCTAATAACCATTACCTTGATAACCTGTCCTCTGACAGGAGTCAGCAGTGGATCCTCTGTAAGTTCCTTGGCTCTGAGACCACTGCAGTTCACTACAACACTGAAATCCTTAAGGTCTTGCAGGTCCTTGACAACTTGGTTCTTTATGTGCCCGCCATTGCATAGTATCCTGTAAGGCAACACTTAAGAAAAAATTCTGAGTAGGATGAACAGAAATAAACTTACTTGTCAGTCAGCCATTTCAAGTACTTCCTAGGATCTGCCAGAATGCTGTTGTAGAATATTCCATACCTGTAAGAGCACCCGCATGCTGTTGATATAAAAGAGCAATGCAACTGCATGCAAATCCTTTTTCAAAGTGTCTTGTTGAACATAATGAATTTAGCTGCCAAGTGTTTTCTCAAAAACAAACCTCAACTTTTTTTTTTTTTGCATATTTTGAATTGAAAAGTATACTGCATGTTCAAAGATGCAATCAGGCTAACTAGCCTAATATTATGGTCTTATCTTATTATGGTTTCCGAATGCTGTGCCACTTTTTTTTTTTTTTTTTTTTGCTGTGTATATTCACTTGGAAGTAATACTGCAGGAATGTTGCCTGAAGAGGAAGCTTTCGTTCCATATACATCCAAGTTTAAGCATCACAGACATCAAAACGTAATATGCTGACATGGAACATAAACCACAAATAAGTGCACTTAGTTCCCAGTTGGACCTAACTACAACATGCCTACGACATGTTGGCCATATGTAAGCCTCATGTCTACCATGACACATGCCTACCATTGAAGCCTACCTCATATGATAAGCTTCAATAAACATCAAAGTAAGGTGTCACATGCAGCGCTGCTTGACCATACTTGCATCAGACTACCTTGGACAGTTTCTGCTTTGGCTCACAAGAACATGCACACATATTACATAGGGTGTTTCAGCTAACTTGGGCCAAGCTTTAAAAAATCATTGTGCGAGTTACAAGAATGCAGCCAACTTAATAATGTTTGCTGTCCTCTTGAGCAACTCAAAGTATTTTGTACTATGAATTTAGGCAATTAATTACTCCTTTCAAATGCCAATTAATTGTGCTGATTGAAAACTTACTTTCACCGCATTTCTTACATCTTCAGAATCATAAAAATCTTACAGCTGCAGAATAGATTAAGAGTTTTCAGTTCTTTAGCGAGTTTTGTCAAGTTTACAGAATGTGGACTCCACGCAAAAACTCACTGCAGTAACATCAAGTATGCAAGAATCAACTATTTTATGTCTACCAGGCTTGAAAAGCCCCTATCCAGCCACTCTAAAATTATGACTGGTGCAACACATTGTGAAAAATAATGAAAGAAGTGAACCGGCTACACACAATGACATACTCACACCAAGCAAAATACCCTACCATCTACCTTCATACTTGTTTTACTAAAACAATTTGCCTGTGTAATTCAAACTTGCAGCACTATTTCAATCAGAAGTGTGTCAAGATGTATGGGGCACACTTTAAATATCCTTACTTTAATCAATGCTTTTGCTGTTGATACACTATCTTGGTGTACACAATTGTGTACGTAGCGTCTGAAAGGAACTTTTAAAGAACTGATTGAGACGCAAAATGCAAAATTTAGATGCAAAGTGGTAGAGCCTATTGAGAAATATCCAAACAATTTCTTTCCACGACGATAGCTACTGTGGTTTTAATTTTTCCGAGCTGCAAATAAAGCGCGCAATAATTAAAAAAGTACCATGTGACTACACGCTTACGCGCAGCGATATATTAGTGCCTTTAAACATGCTACCAATGAAAGATTGACGCTGCATGCAGACCAAAGGCATAACTAGGCCGCAAGAAAAAAATGATAGGTGATGGCCACACCTGTCATCTCCAACACATCACCATCCACCATCAAAACCTCCTCGCCCTTAATGAAGCTTCAAGAAATGCCATGCATTATTTATTGCATATCTCATCATTTCAACTGATAAGATATCTAAGCAAAAGTGGAAGTGTAGACCATTGTATTTGATCCATTTTCGCTGCTCAAGGCCTGTTCGTGTCTTCGGTCTGCATGCCGCATTGATCATTCGTTCACAGCATGTTTGAGGGCACCAATGTCACTGCACGTGAGCGCGTAGTCACATGGTATTTTAAAATCTCGCATGCTTTCTATGCAGCCTGAAAAAATTAAAACCACAGCAGGGCTATCATCATGGAAAGAAATTATTTGGATATTTCTCAATAGGCTCTACAACTTTTACATTGAAGATTTTGCGTTTAAATGAATGCTTTAAAAGTTGGTTAATTAATTGTTAACTAATTACCTAAGCTCATGGTAAAAAATACTTTGAGTTGCTCAAGAAGACAGCGAACAGTATTAAGTTGGTAGCATTCTTTTAACCTGCACAAGGATTTTTTAAAGCTTGGTCCAAGTTGGCTGAAACATCCTGTATAGTTGGTGACAAAAGCTTATGGGGTGTTAGTTCTCCAAAAAGCAAAATTTCTGCTTAGTTCAAGCATACTGATTCTAAATCAATCGAACACTGCATTGGTTGTACATACTACTACAAACTGCAAGCCTGAATTCCAGGCTATGTGCAAGCTTCATGTATAATCCGTCTGTTTCACAGATCATGCACCCCATAAACTTTCAACACTGGTACGGCCCTGCACACTTTCACTCTTCCTAGTTTTTAGGCAGGGGCTTATGTTGTTATAACTTTCCTCAAGAAGAGGGGGGGGGGGGGGGGAGGATTGTCGCAAAGTTCAAAGAAATATTCAGTGTTCATCACTAGTTCTAATGGGTGAAACATATGTGAGAAAACATAATAGCAGAAAAATATATCTGAAAACTTTTAGGCAATGAAACACCTCTGCAATTTAGCTGTAGTGAAAATCAGCTAGGTTTCGCTGAACTACAACTTCGCAGAACAACTGTTTTTGTAGTAGTGTGCTGGTCTGGGCTGGTTGGTCCTAGCTCCCGTCCTAGTTTTAGTAGTGATGACTTTTATTCCTCATGATACAGTGTGCGTGCCGACATTGTTGCAGAACAACCATACGACTTTTGTCCATAAACTAAGAAAATGTCACACACGCACTGTCTCCATATATGAATAAGGTTACTTCAACTAGCAGAATTTGAACAGCATGACACAGGGCACAGAAAATAACCACAGGACAGAGTGCTGTGACCTGTGGTACTTTTCTGTGTCCTGTGTCATGGTGGCTGGTTGGTACATCTTGTTAAACAGCAGAAATGAATGTTCATTTTTCGTGCATCAGGCTCTAATTTCTGTAGTGACATTCTCCATTTCCTACATCCAGTGCGCTGTCCTCTGGTTCTTTTCTGTGTCCTTTGTCATGCTGTTTAAATTCTGCTGTTTAACAGGATGTGCGAAACAGCCCAAATGAACATGCTGTTATTTCAACTAGTTTTCATAGACTCAAATTGATTGGCAAGCATGATTTATTCCCTGCAAGCAAAACAAAAGTGTTATTACCTGGATGAATAAAACTTAATGTTGGCAATAGTGCTACGAGCTGCTAGAATAAACAAAGTTCAGGCATGCTAGTTGCAAGTTTAACAACAGTTCCTCTTTGCAGGGACGAATTTTTTTTAGCAAATTTTGCTTATCAAGAGATGTGCTCTTGTAAAAAAATTGAGCAGAAGCTATCACAGAATGATTATAAAAGTCAGGCAACAGCTTCTTGATGCTGCAGGGACACTTATTGGTTAGCTTTACTGGTTAATGCTACGAGGCATGAGGGTGCTGTGACATATGGACATGTCAGAGTGCACTTGGTAGGTAGTCTACAGACTTACTATGCGAAAAGACATGCTGAAGTATTCATTTTTTTCTGCACCTATGGTTACACCATCAGATATGCTGTGGTTAGCGAATCATGAGACATTGCCTGTGCGGCAAAGTGCTTTTTTGTGTCTTGTGCTTACATGCCAGTGCTGCAGCCTAGTGCATCTTTTTCAACAAAGGAAGGCTGCATGTGGTGTATGCAGAACACCAGCTCATGTGTTCTCTTTTGCCACCCGTAGTGGGCTGCAGGTGGCCAGGACAGTGTGTGTGTGTTTTAGACAATACACATTTGTGATAAACAGTAATGAGCGCAGCGAACATGGCGTTTTTGCGGACGCATTCTGCCATTGCGTATCTGTCATTCCGGGGCATAACATCAACACCAGAAATGTGGATGAATAGTCCCTATAATTTCTATCACATAAAAAGCAACAGACACAAATAGGTGGCACTGCCTTGTTTTCTTAATTCCCTTCCTTGAGATTGAATGACAATTATTTTATTGAAGTTAAGGGCATTACTTGTATTTCAGTGGAAAGTTTCTCAGTTCTTGCTCATCAACTGGTCTCAGGCCAGCACAGAACTCCTTCATTGTTCCATTCTGCAAGGTGAAGAAAAAATGTGAGACATGTCAAATGACTTTAATCTGTCCTCATTTTTTTTCTGTTATATAAAGAGTTGTTACTATTTTATTATTATAATTGCATGCATCAATTTGATTGAATACAATTGCATAGTTTTGTGTCCTCAATGCATGCACTCTTGTCTGTCATGTAGTCTGTCTGTCTGTCATGTCATGTAGTGTCAAGCATAAGTACCTGTACTACATTTACCAGTAAATGTAGTACAGGTACTCATGCTTAATCTTGCTAAACTTGTTGTGCATGCAGAATGCTTGTAATTTTTCACCCACAATGTTCAGCTACTCAACAGTCAGCTGCACTGAAGTCATGATCACAGATCATTGACTTCAGTGCAGCTGAACAACACACATACTGTAACAAGCCAAGTCATCACCATCCCCTGAAACATAAATTTCTCAAAGAAATGGGAGAGAATGTCCCATTGTCTATAAGAATTTTACCAGAAGACTAATAACTGAGATGCCTCATAAATGTTTCACAACAGCGTCGAGGCAAACAGTATTTACCTGTCCCCATTGAAGCCATCAACTATGGTGCCACTATACTGTCGCAAGACGCGAAGAACAGCACACAGGACAACGGTGCAACAACAAACACAAGCTCTATATTCAAGGCCCAAGAATAATTGGCCGCGCCAACTTTATCCTCTTCGAGGAGAGACATGCTTGCACTCGTGTCCCTCACTTCGTTGTCTTCTTTAGTCGTGACAGCCTCCCTTCCAAGAAAGCATCGTCCCGATGCTTTATCGTGACGATGCCAGGATCTGTTCACGCGTATGCTGCAGTGATTTCATTCGAAAAAATAAGGCTTCATCCGGACAACGTGCACAATCTCCGGTGTATGCCGTCGACGCCTTGAGGAATGTGGGCTATCGGAGACGACTTCAGAGTTTATGTCAGAGAGATGTCGGATGACTTTATACAGACCAAAGTACTGCCTCAATAGTTTCTCTGAAAGGCCACGAAGGCGAACAGGAGTCCAGACCCAAGCTCTCTCTCCAGGCTCGTAGGAGACTTTTCGGTGGCAAAGGTTATAGCGCCCTGCATCGTACTCCTGCTGCCGACGAATAAGTATGCGTGCAAGTTGTCGGGCTTCTTCAGCACGCTGAGTAATGTAGTCAGCATCAGTTTCGACGCCATCGCATCCATGTTCATGCGGCAACATTGCATCGCGCATGGTTGTGACATCGCGACCGTGGAGAACGCAGAACAGTGTCACCCTCATTCTCTATTGCTGAGCCGTATTCTATGCAAAGGTGATATACGCAATATCTCGTCCCAGTTTTTATGCTCCACATCAACATACATGCAAAGCATATTCGCAAGTGTCTAATTGAGGTGCTCCGTGAGTCCATTAGTTTGCGGATGGTACACCGTTGCTTGCCGATGAGATGTGCCACTAAGTCTTAAAACTGTGCCCAATAGCTCGACTGTGAATGCAGTTCCTCTGTCAGTTATTATTACTGTGGGGGCGCCATGTCTCAGCACGACATCCTCTATAAAAAATCGAGTTGCTTCACTGGCCGTTCCACGGGATAGAGCTTTAGTTTCGGCGTAGCGCGTGAGATAGTCCGTGGCTACGATAATCCATCGGTGACCCGTAGCAGAAGTTGAAGTTCTGGGTACTTCGATAGGATGGAGGAAGCCTGCAGGTTTGACGGCTGGCACTTTCCGCCGCTGGCAATCAAGGCATGTCCAGACGTACTGCTGAACGGTCGCCGTCAATCTTGGCCAGTAATACCTTTGTCTCACTCTGCAGAGCGTTCGTGTGAAGCCCAAATGGCCGGATGTTGCTTCATCATGGCATGCCTGCAATATTTCATTCCTGAGAGATGGTGGGACGACGAGCAAGTAAGGGCTTCTGTTTGGAGAAAAGTTCACTTTTTTTCACTTTATAGAGGACGTCGTTGCGTAAGCAAAATGATGGAAGGCCTCTTCCAAAACGTTTTGGCAGAGTAGAAGTGCGACCCTCCAGGAAGCTAATAATGGGCTCCAATTCTGGGTCTTCGTGTTGCTGCTGGGTGAGCGTAGTCATGTTGACAACTGCAACAAATGCTGTAGTGTCGTCATCGTCTGCACTTGCAGGTTCGAATGGGGCGCGAGAAAGGCAGTCGGCGTCCGTATGCCACTTGCCCGACTTGTACACAATAGCCATGTCGAATTCTTGAAGTTTAAGGCTCCAGCGCACAAATCGTTCTGATGGGTCTTTTAAGTTCGTCAGCCAACAGAGTGAGTGGTGGTCACTGACAACATCAAACGAGCGCCCGTACAAATATGGGTGAAATTTGATCATCGCCAAAACCACCACAAGACACTCTTTTTCTGTGGTGGAATAAATTTCTTCCGTGCGGGAAAGGCTTCTACTTGCATAAGCTATTACTTTTTCAGCGCCGTCTTGCCAAGGTACAAGTACAGCTCCTAAGCCAATATTGCTGACATCGGTGTGAACCGCTGTCGTGGCCTGTTTCATCGAAGTGTCCTCCGACCGGTGGATTTTGAAGGCGTTGCCATAGCTCGTCGAATGCTTTCTGCTGATCTTCATCCCATACGAATGCTACGTCTTCTCTGGTGAGGCATGTCAACGGTGACGCAATACGTGAAAAGTTCTGAATAAAACGCCGGTAACATGCGCATAAGCCTAAAAATGGTCTCACTGCCTTTTTGCCGGATGGCACAGGAAAATGTTCAATGGAAGCTATCTTTTCCGGATCAGGCCGTACCCCCTCATTACTGACAACATAGCCTATACAAAGAAGCTCTTCGAAGCGAAAATGGCATTTTTCCGGCTTAAGCGTGAGACCAGCAGACCGTATGGCTTGAAAAACAGCACATAGTCGCCTCAAGTACTCGTCAAATGTTGCAGAGAATATAATCACATCATCTAGATATACTAAGCATGTTTGCCACTTGAATCCTGATAGAACGGTGTCCATTAGCTGCTGAAATGTTGCCGGCGCGGAGAATAAGCCGAAGGGAAGTACCCTAAATTCATAGAGGCCATCAGGTGTCACGAATGCTGTTTTCTCGCGGTCTCTTTCAGTCTACTTCTATTTGCCAATAGCCACTTCTTAGATCCATTGACGAGAAATAACGTGCACACCGTAGTGTATTGAGAGAATCGTCTATGCGGGGTAGCAGGTAAACGTCCTTCTTAGTGACCTGGTTGAGTTTGCGGTAGTCGACGCAGAAGCGCGAGCTGCCATCCTTCTTTTTGACTAACACTACCGGCGATGCCCAAGGACTCTTCGACGGCTGAATAACGTCATCTTGAAGCATTTTCTACACCTGGTTTTCTATCGCTTCACGTTCTCGCACTGCCACCCAGTACGGATTTTGTCGTATGGGTCTGGCCGTTTCGTCTGTAATAATTCGGTGTTTGGTCAGCGGCGTTTGGCCAACTTTGGACGTCGAAGAGAAACAGTTCCGAAACTCATCAATAAGCTCGAGGAGTCTTTCTTTCTGTGTAGGTAGCAAACTTGGGTCGATATCAATGGATAGAGGCACGGTCGGTAGGCCGGCAGAATCGTTTTGTTCAACACTCATGCAGTCGGTAACCTCATTGAGCTCTTCCACGTATGCGACTGCCATACCTCTTGTAAGATGCCGGCGTTCAGGGCTAAAGTTGGTTAGTAGGACGTCCGTCTGTCTGCAAGGCATGTCAACTATGCCTCTTGCAACTGATACGCCATGACTAAACAGCAGAACAGGAATTTGTTCGGCGATCATGTTGGAGCACCTTGGCGAGTCGCATGTTACAGGCACAAGAGTGCTTGAGTGCAGAGGGATGGTCACATCGTGATCGAAGATACATAAATGCGCACGTCGCTGATCGTCACAGGGTACGACCAAATCTGCATTCATCCAAAGCGTGACTGACCTGTCCGGAATGTTTATAATAGCGCCGTATTCGTGCAGAAAATCCATTCCCAATATCACGTCTCTGCAGCACTCCAGCACGATAACGAACATGGCAACAAACGTCGAGCTACCGATATCAATTCTGGCTGTGCATTTGCCTGTTGGGGTCATCAATTGACCTCCCGCCGTTCTTATGTGGGGACCGGTCCATGGTGTTTTGACTTTATTAAGGCTATTGGCGAGTTTCTGGCTGATTATCGAGAAATCGGCCCCAGTATCTACTAACGCGGTTACTGGGTGTCCGTCTAAGAAAACAGCGAGGTCGGCACTTACGACTTCTCTTAGGGTCGGCAGAGGCATATTGTCCAATCGCACAGATAGTGTTGAGGGTGTTGTAGCATTTCGACGGTCGGCAACCTCCCCCCCCCCCAAAGATTGCTCCTGTTAGTTTCCCCGACGAAGGCTAGGGGACCTGCCGCCCCTGACTACATCGGTGTAACTGCGATCTTGCGGCGAAGAGCCAGGTGCAGGTGAAGGAGAGCGAGGTCGACGAGTGAATGAATGTCCTTGTGGAGCAATGTCGTCATTGTAGCGCCTGTTTTCGAAGCGAACTCGAGGGAAGGTAGGTGGAAAGCTCTGGTATCCGGGGTCACGATACGGGCAAAAACGGTAAATGTGGCCGGCTTCGCCACAATGAAAGCACAAAGGACGGTGGTCGACGGTGCACCACATGTTCGTCTTGCGAACAAGTGGTTGACTTGTGGACGTCCTCTGCGGCCAAGCTGCAGTTGCCTGCGGAGGGAAGTAGGCTGATGATTCCACAGGTACACTAGGTTGCGTGGTCAGTGGCTGCGCATCGTACGGCAGGGATGGCAGCTAGTTGAAAGGACGAGCCATTGGTGATGAGTTGTAGGCTGCTGCTGGAGGGAGACAACGAACAGCCGATGTGTAGCTCACAGACCGTTGGTCCGGTAGAGATTCGGGTAACGAGAATGTCTGCTTGATTTCTTGTCGTACAACTTCTGCTACAGAAGCCCCGACTGACTCCTGTGGAGTCACAAGAGGTTGCGAATCTCTTAACAAACAACATCCCGGATGAGCTCACGAAGCGAATACTCATTGCTGGTAGCCAGAGCAGAAACATTGCTCGAGGCGTTGTTTGGGCGATCGTAGGGTCCGCAACGTTGTTGCAGTGCTCGTTCGACGGACGTAGCCTCCGAGATGAATTCCGCAACGGTTGTCGGCGGGTTGCAAAGAAGACTGGTGAACAGTTGTTCCTTGACACCTCGCATCAGATGGCGGAATTTCTTTGCTTCCGGCATCTCTGGGTCAGCGCGGCGGAACAGGCGGGTCATGTCCTCCGCAAACATCCGCAAACATGGCGACGCTCTCATTTGGTTTCTGGATGAGCGACTTGATTAGTTGTTGGGCAGAATCGCAACGATCGTTGTTTGCGAAGGTGGTTGAAAGCTGCTGTCTAAACTCATTCCAGGAAGTCGTTGTGGCTTCCCGGTTCTCGTACCACGTACGAGCGCTGTCCGCCAGGGCGAAGTACACGCGTGCGAGTTTTTCTTCTGCAGTCCACCGATTCGCCTTGGCGACTCGCTCGTATTGCGCGAGCCAATCTTCGACGTCCTCGTAAGCATCACCATGAAACGTCTCGGGAGTCTGAGGATGCTGCAGAGTCACCTGAGAAGGTCCTGCAGTTGCCATCTCTTTAGGTGGTGGTCCGGTTGGTGGGGAGTTTTCCAAGAGGATTACCTCCAAGCTGAAGCCCCGCAGTCGGCGACTATAGCGGTGGATAGGAGTGTCCACTGTAGTAACAGGTTGCGGGTTTGAACTGGGCGTTGCACTCCACACAGGAGTTCCAAGCATCAGGGAGTACCCAGCACCTCAACCAGTGTCGCAAGACGCGAAGAACAGCACACAGGACGATGGTGCAACAACAAACACAAGCTCTATATTCAAGGCCCAAGAATAATTGGCCACGCCACTTTATCCTTTTCGGGAAGAAACATGCTTGCGCTCGTATCCCTCACTTCGTTGTCTTCTTTAGTCGTGACAATATAATCAAAGACAATACTGGTGACTTGTTCTTTTAAGATCTCTAAGATTAATGTTGCTGCTCCTGCTGCAGCAGCAGCAACAGCATGGCTTACAGACAGCAACAGCCTGGTTCAGCTCACTGTCCTCAGAATATATACCACATGATGAGCATGACCAAGTAAACAGGGAAAATGATGCATGGCGCTCTTCGCACAGTAAGATGATGCACTGTGAGCAGCAGTTCATAAGGGCTACAGGGATATTGCAGGGTTGAGTGACTTCTAGATATATTCCATATATGATTCATACTTTACAGAGAGAGAGAGAGGTGGGGGTGTAATGGATCAATAATGGGTAAAACGTATGACAATGTGATAAGCATTTATATACAATATGCCTCCGTTCCTGGCTCACTGTACACTCACTTCCAGTTATTTTTTGCTTACATGAGTTCAAGAAAACATCTGTACCTAGTAAACATTTTTGTAAAAGGTTACTTTCATATGAAATTACAGGTTTCATGAAGACTTCAACAGCTATTTAAAAAACCAGTGCTGCATAAACCACGAAGAATACAAGGTTGCAGTTTTAGAAAATCACTTAAGCGATCATGTCTCTCCAACACAGAAAATAAATAAAATAGTGAACATACGTGTCAAAAGAAAAAAAAGAGTGCTACAAGTAAGAAAAGTGCAGAACGAGCGGGATATTTTAGCTAGCATAACTTTCAATTTCTTTCCCAGCAGGCATGTTGCTACGCAATAAAGTGAGCAATAAACGGAGTAGTACTTGAACCTTTTCTCTTGCTTTTTTTTTCAGCATTTTTTTTCAATTTAGGTAGCTGCGAGTTCCATAATCACGATGCAAGGCCTCAATTGTGCACAACAAATCATTGATTATTAATTTTTTACAGTGAAGCTATTAGTGCAACTAGAAGCGATTAAAAGTGTCACATGAGTGTTTTTGTGCTATCCTGGGAGAAATAAATGTGACAAGTTTCAATTTCCAGGGAATTGGTCAGGATGGTCAGCAGGTGATGTGCAAGCAAACTTTAGTGTGTAGGTTAATTGCGGGCTTTGGAGAAAATTACTAATACAAGCACTCTAAAGTGTTATAGAAGCATTACACACAGGTTTTCCAAATGTCCTGGGAGAACTACATGTTGCACTGATTTTAAATTTGGAGAGAATGGATGTGTGGGCAAAGTTAAGTGTGTGGGTAATTATAACTTTGTGAAATCACTAAATACTTGTTTTCTCCCTCTTTAAAGGCATTTTATGATGTGTGTAGAATGTTTGACCATTGTCCTGAGAAAAACTAATGTGGCAGCGAATTTAAATTTCCAGGAAATGGGGGGCACATTATGGGTGATATGCAAGCAAAGTTTAGTGTGTGCATTAATAACAAGCTTTGGAGAAAATTGCTAACAGAACTCGAAAGAATTAAAGAAGCATTATATGCACATGAAGTCCTGGAAGAACAAAATGCAGCACAGAGTTTAAATTTTCTGAATGAGTTTCAATTAGAATGGGGATTTGGGCCATGTTATGGGAGATGCGTGGGCAACGTTTAAAGTGTATGGGTTAATATAATAAGGAAAATTGCAAACAGAAGCACTCCAAAGTATCATACAAGTGTTACTACACATTTTGCTGAAATATTGGGAAAAACTAATGCCTCACCAAGTTTACAGTTGAAGCGAATGAGGGGTATATATGTTAAGGTTGATACACTGGCAAAGTTTGCCAGTTAATTAGATGCTTTGGGAACAATTACTAAATACTCGTTTTCTCCCTCTTGAGAAGCGTTATATGAAGCACATATAATCTTTGCCCCATGGCCCGGAAGAACTGGGAGTTTACACTTGGAATAAATGGGAGGCATGCAATGGATGATGTGAAAGCAAAGTTTAAAGTGTGTGCATTAATTATGGCCTTTGGAGAAAATTACTTACAGGAATGCTCAAAAGCGTTGCACAATTTAATTGTTTTCCTAATGTCCTAGGAGAAGCAAATGCATCACTAAGCTTAAATTTGAAAGGATGGGGGCACATTATGGATGATGTGTAGGCAAATTTTACTGTTTGGTTTAATTGCAGGCTTTGAAGAAAATTATTTATACAACCATACGAAAGTAACGGCTTTGCTGAATATTGGGTTATGATTCTGCAAGGTTGCATAAGTCTGCTGCACGTTTTTATGCGAGTGGTTTGAAATGTGCACCAAGTGCAGTTGGTGGGCTTGAAGCAGGCCCACTGTTTACATTATGGATATCGGAGGTGGATGCCATAAATCACTGACATGCATGTCAGTCAGCCTGGTGCACCGGTCATGAGCTAATCCATGACTGCTTTTGAAAGCTGGGTGCCCTCAACCACATCAACCATTCTTTCCTCCTTCACATCCACATTCAGCAGACAATAATCCTGGCCTTCTGCTATCGCTTCTCTGGGAACACTGAGTGCCCTTCTGACTTTCTCTCCCGTTATCCTGTCAAATGCTCAGGATGCTCAGCTTTAGATGTGCCAGTCACAGTGTAGCCCACAACCTACTGCACTGGACTGACTGACTGACTCATATGTCAGTGAGTTGCCATGTCACCTCTAATTTGCATGATTAACCCTTCAGCCTGCTTAAATCTTGAAACCAAGCTGCACCAAGCATGTGTGGTCTTGAAGTGGTAGCACTAAAGGGACACTAAAGAGAAAAATAATTTTGGTTTTATTTGTAGGTTATCCTTTTACAACACAAATGTATATATATATATATATATATATATATATATATGCGTAATGCACACACACACACACACACACACACACACACACATATATATATATATGTGTGTGTGTGTGTGTGTGCGCATTACGGTGTATACATGTTTCATTGTTTTTCTCGGTTTATGTTCCTATATTAGCTGTTTATACCTTCATTTTGTTGCTGTGTTGGATTGCGCACTGTTGATGTTATATAATCATTATACTCTTATTCAATTATTGTCATGTTTGTACTTACATGTGTATATCAAAGAAGAATTATTCTTGCTCATTTCTTTGTAATCTTCAACTACCAGATGTTTAATTACTTCTAATATGTTGATCGTAAGCCTTAGGTGATACAATGTCTTTATTTACTTCTGTTATGTTGATTTGTATTTTCCCGCTATTTTTACCTTAGTTGCTAATCGTATGTTCTACATTTTTATACATGTACTAACAGGAGGTATCCTTGACAGTTTTACTTTAAGACCTCCTTCTGTATTACTATTACTTTGTAATTGTATTAATGTCTAATAATAATAAATGATTGACTGATTGAAATAAAGCCATTATTACCATGAGAAATCGCTTTGTAAGCCAGAAAAGAAGTAAGAACCAAAGACGGATGGCGACGCCGCCTTGAAATTCATACACCAGCTCAATGTCATGTATTTTGACAGTGTCTGTTCAGGCTTATGTAATTTTTTTTTTGTCAGCAAAAATGGGTCACATTGTATTCTGAATGAGCAAGTTTCTGTGAAGCTTTATTGAGCCACAATGGCACAACTATGTGAAAATATTTTGAAATACGTGACATCATGCACACTAACATGGTGGTACTGGAGTTCTGACCTGAAATTCAGAAAACGGAAATGTGACCTTCATTTTCTCTTCTAATAATCAACCTATTACAGTGAAGTTAGCAAAAAAATTCACCGATGATTACGTTACTCCCTAATGCAAAATTTGTGTGCAGCTCTATACGTGCTTTCATTTCACAATGTATTGGCTGGTGCAGACAATCTGTCTCGTGCGGCACGTTGCAAACGGATCGAAGTGTGGCGTGACTGACTCGCTAATCGGGAGATCACGAAAGGCAGCACGTGGGCGAGGCGTGGGTGCGATTCACAGCAGCCGCCGCAGAGAGACCTCCGCTCATGCAGCACTTTGTTTCCATATATGGTATCGGTAGACGCGCTCGCCACATGCCTTATCGATGGCATCATTGGTGGACAGACGACGTGCGCTACTCTGGTGCCACCTCGTAGCAATCGTCGCCGCAGAACACGTCTTGCGCGACACTACGGTTAATGTTCTTCTCACGCTTTCACCATACCCTCCTCCTCCGCTATCCTCCTTGCACTCTCTTCCCTATCACCGTCTTTCATCCTCCGGTGCACTCCGCATTCGCCCTTTCATCCTTCGCTGTGCTCGTTCGCTCGGTTACGCCGAGGGACTCCGACGCTCAATGCAGGAACGGATGCCTAAGAGCTGCGCTCAAAAAGTTTTGAAGGAATACTTTGTCAGACCAAACTGACTTAGTGTTTCTTTTTAGTGTCCCTTTAAAACACTACGATGTAATTTGATGTTGCAACTATTAAGGAACTAAGGCTTAGTATTGCAATTAGTACCTAGGTTGACTACTCTCCATTATAAAAAAGTTAGGGAAACATTTTGTGTTGACACTCATTAAGTAATAACTAAAACATCTGCTGGACTGACATTGCATTTTAGCAGTGTTAATTTCTGCTGTTCATAAAAACCTCAGGCTTTTCTTTCAGAATGCTTATTGATACCCTGACCTGCATATTAGTGATAGCAGCTACATTAAAATAAGCATGAATTAGCTTTAACTTATTATTTATTTCGTTCTAGGACTCCAACAGGTTTGAAGCATTAACAGTGGAGGCAGAAGTGAGAAATATTGTCAGTTGGTTACGTGGTCAGCCTCATGTAAGTAGATTCCACCTTTCTGTGACATTGTAAGAGATGCGAAGACCATTTCATTGCGAGTAGATTGAAGTGCAAGTGGAAGACGGGGACAACAGGACAGACATGGACAAGAGCTGTCCTGTCGTCCCTGTCTGCCACTCGTGCTTTTATCTACTTATTACAAATACAACCTAACTCCCTCCCAAGCCTTTGTCAATTTCATTGGTTATACCACAAGTTTCTCCGGGTTGCTTGAACTGAGGGCATAGCCAGAAAGCCTCTTGATTCCAGCTGTTTCAGCAGTATTGCCATGCAACAGAATCTCGTAATGTCTGAATGTTGCTCTGAACCACTCTCTGAAAGGATTAAAATAAAGAGCAATGTTTAAGAAGGACTGTTAACAGAGCCATATCAAAGAAAATGCAATGTATATTAGACAGGGCCTATTTTATGTATTTATTTGTAAGTGAAACATGACAAAAGCTCATCAAAGGCACCTCCCACTGTCCTGTTGCTTGCAGCCACCAAGTACAGTTGAAAGAGCAAAGAGAAAACTAGTACTGAGCTGCAGCCATATTCTGTGTCAATCATTTTCAGTGATATCACTTTCAGCAGTCACTGATTGGACAAGCCAGATGGCAGAACACCTGTCACTCTAGTGAGGTGTTACTACAGTGAGCCGTCATACCCAGAAGCTGGAAGCTACGTCACACAAAAGTGAAAGTGTCCCTGAAAGTAAGCGGTGAAGAATATGGCTCCTGGGTGTTCAATGTACCCAGACAACACAGAACATCCTGTGGATGTCCCTAAAAGATCCGAACGTCCTAGCTTTTTATGGGACGTACTGAGGACGTCCACAGCACCATGCCCACGATAAATATTAAACACAACATTCACTGCCAGTCGTATTGTGAACCTAACTTGACATATATCCGGGCAACATCCTCAGCAGGATATTCTCAGAATGTTGCTTTCAGGTGTGTTTATTTGGGAGCTTCATGCTCTCCCGAACGGAATTGAGTATAACCAAGAACAAAACACAAATGGCACATAGAAAGAAAAAAAAGTTTATTTGTGGACTATTTTGTTTTAAGCATTATTACTATTATTATTATTATTATTATTATTATTATTATTATTACGTTATCAATATTGGCCGTGGTGTCCAAAGCGCTCATTGCAACAAGGGTTCTCTTGAGTAACAAAAGCAGATTTTGAAAGCTATGGTACTGTAGGTGCATAGGTGGTGCTGCACCTGAGTTAGTTCGTTTGATACCGAACTGCTTTTTTAATCATGGAAAGAAACAGACGCAAAATTTCTTAGATTTCACTGCACATGAAAGCACACAAATCTCAAAACGGAGCCCTACAATATGGGTTCTCATATCCAAGCTGCATCATGCATTTATTAAGCCAATTTGTTAATAATGAATTATGTTCTAATTACACTGTCAAACAGTGTGCCTTGGAACACGTCCTGACATCATCCTAAAATGGTCCTCCAATTATGTACCTGGTATGTTCTCAGTTTCTACTTGGGACAGAAATTCCCCTGATCAGGAGCCTTTTAGGATTAGTGCACGACATCCTTAGGATGTACGAATGTCCTGGTAGCGACATGCCAGAGTCTTGTTAAGGATGCATTTGTGTTGTCTGGGTAGTCACCTTCACTAAGGTGGTTGACTGCCTTAGTTGAAGGGTGAATGTTGCAGAATTAATGAGCACTGATGCCCTCGCCCCCCCCCCCCCCCAAAAAAAAAAAAGAAAGAAAAGAAAAAAAGATGACCTAGGGAAAAACAGAAGGGTCATTTCAGAACCCATGCCTTTATTGCCCTTGCCCTTTATTGCCACAATGAAGATGAACATACTGGAGCCCATACGTGATTACATTTCAAAATTTCTATCTTAAATGACTCCATCTAATTTTCTCAATGTTGTCAGGATGCTCAAAAGTGCTCTTAAACAATTTGCTGCCCTAGGGTAATATTTTGTAATTGCTTCAAAAAGTGGCAATAAGCTATCAAATGCAAGAAAAATGCCTTTAAGTCTTTACATTCTGTCAGTGTCTTCATTTTTTTACTAGAAGTGCACAATGTCTCATATCTTGTTGAAACCTGTAAAACAGTTTGCACTGCAATGGTGAACCTTGTGCTTTGTGCACATTAATGGGTACAGCGACACTTGTTTTGTTATGCCTCACCGACTATGTGCGAAGACCCCTTCACCAAATGAGAAATGATGTCATGTTGATATGTTGTTGCCAGACAATTGCAATTGACGTTTGAGTGACACTTTCCAGTCTAGGAGGTTACAATCAGAACGTTGTGAGCTCGTGACAAGTAACCAGAAGAGTAAACAATGTGTCGTCTTCCTTTCGTCCTGTGCATCAAAGTGAATGTCTACTGATTTCCCCCCCCAAAAAAATATAGAAGTAGCACAAAGATTGTATAAATCTCTGTTAAGGAGATTAGACTATAAATTCTTTAGACTATAAACTTAATCAGACATGTTTCACCACCCTAATGTAAGCCCCTACAATTACTTGGTCCAAAATTTTTCACAATGCATGAAAATTATGAATATTCACAGCTGCTAACATTTACACATTGCCTGGTTTCAGGTGTCAGGTTTGGCTCATCCATGCTCTTCATGTTCTAATTCAGGAATCAACCCCTTAACTGCCAATGACGAGGTAACTCGTCATCACAACAAGCTTTCTCTGGTGCCGACGATAACTTATCGTGAACTTTCCGCAATTTTTGCTCATGTCTATAAGCGCAGTTTCTTGTAATTTTGACAAATATATAATACACAATGATTTTTGCTATGTTTTTTCAACAAGACCAGTAAAAATACAATAGGCATTCTTGGTATCAGATTTTTTAGGAAACATTAGCACAAAATTTGCCAGGTTAAAAAATTCCGCACTTTAAAAATGTTTTTCAGAATTTGTCATGGCAGCTCAGGGTTTTCAAAAAAATTATAAGCTAGTGATGTAAAAGTTTTTGAAGTACTGTCATAACATTCCTGTGCGTGGACGGATTAAAAGTAAACACATTGTCAAAAGTGAAGGATATAACAGCCTAAGTACTAAAGATTATTAGATCACACCTCAGGTAGCTCCAGTGGATTAAGCAAAAAACAGTACACTGAAATTGAACTGGGCAGCCGAGAGAGCCACGTTGCATGATGCCAGTGGTGAATTTCAGACATGCATGTGCCGAGACTGTTCTTGTGTCTCGTGACTACTCCTTAGAAAAAAAAAAAAGACAAAAAAAGACAAAAAAAAAAAAAAAAAACTTCATGAACGTCATGTTGCTGCCAAAACCTTTATGCCAGCAGAAAAATTGAACATAGCTCAATAAGAATCCTACACCTCGTGTAAAGAAGCTTTACAAAATGCTAGAACCAGAACGGCTGCTTCTGTGCTGACATCATATCAATTTGTCCAATGGCACAGATCAGGAGTGCATATTCCAGCCTTTAATTTAAACAAATGTACAGAACTCTCAGCCAAGCCATTCGGTTTATGACCACACCGACCAGGAGAACACTCCAAATTAAATTCTGTTGGTCTGTGGACCAAGAAAATATTGCTGGAGTTTTCCTTTAAAAGTTTAACTGAAAGAGCCAGTGGGCAAGTTTGACTTGATGAAAATATCACTACTTCAAAATTTAATGCGATATAATATGCATTAAGCCACACCTCGTAATGTCAAGTGTTGGTCCTATATTTTCATCTGGACGGAAGAACCCAGCAGCACCAAAGCTTAGTGTGTCTTGAATGAAACGATCAGCAATGACTGTAACAGAAGTGCCTGGAATGTTGTTCTGGATGCACAAGGCTGTTGAAAGGCCAATGACACCAGCCCCAATCACTACCACTCTCGTACGTTGCATCCTCCCCACTTGGCTTTGATGTTCAGTCATCTGCACAAGATGTGAAAAATTTTTATACGCTTTAAGTCAAAAAGCTTTATAATCTAACACATTTAACTCATTGCGATGTAGGTGGCTTGTTGTTCACGGTGTTGCATAAGCTAAACCAAGGTTCAGAAATGGAAGTGGTATGTCAGGCATCAATGTCACTGATAGAAACTGGTAAGCAGTTCTATTGCAAAAGTGAAAGAATATTCTGCAATGCAATAATTTAAGTCAGGTTTGTAAATTTTAACAGAAGGGATGTAGGTTAAAGATTGCACCTTCATTTTAAATGTTTAAGTGTTTTTACTTAATAAGCTATGCCGAGACATTCTACTCTTATGCGTAAAAACATCTACATACAATTTTAACATTTGCTCATACTTGATATATTATTCAGCTCCATGCTCACTCGCACTCGATTCATATTCTCGGAACACTCACTTGCATTCACATTTACTTTCAACCACATCATGGCTGTGCAGTGAAACAGTGAATGAGCGTGTGGTGCAACCTGTGGCTCATTTGCATACACACTTGCTTCCATTCACACTCATTCATACAAACATCCATACACAACCACTAGAACTGATCACAGGCATTGACACTACTGACTAGGGTATCTTTCCAATGCTCAGTGCAGAGGCCTTGCTCTCTTTTGCCACTGGCAAGTGTGGGCTTTAATTTCACTTCATGGATGTATCACTTTATCTGAAAACTTTAGTTTGAGAGCACAAGTGATGCTTGTGACAGCAACTTTTCACAAGCAATTGTTTGCTAAGTCTTTAAAACTTTGTTGAATGTGCACTTCAATCTAAACCCCACCATTCTTAAAGTGCAATTTATGTTATCAGTGGTGTTTATTTCTTAGAGACACATTGGACAAAACACTTCAAGTAATTTTTGCACAGAGTGCCTGCTAAACCATGCAACCATATTTAAACACACTTTATAGTGATTGCCATTATGGGTTCTTCACAGTACACGTAAATCTTTGTTATTCTATATCACTAACCAATTCTGCTAAAATTGAAAAGAAAATTTGCAGCTAGGTCTCCCTCAGGAAAAAAAGAGGGCTTGGGTGTAGCTCACCTTACCTGGGGGACAAGAGCAAAATAGGCACAGACACATGGCACTAACTTTCAATATCTTTATTCCCAAGAACAAAGCTATATACATAAGCTTTCACCAAGTGTGTCACTGAACACGCACTCAGAGAAACAATGCAACGGGCAACAATATAACACACGCGACTTAGTATACTAATCTTCGTATACTAAGTAAGTATACTTACTTAGTAAGAACAATCTTAGTATACTAAGATTTACAATCAATCTTTAGTGGAGAATTTTTCACATGCTGCGATTGTAAATTGCGGTATAAACAATGGGTTTTGCATATTATTTTGTTATATTCTCACTCTGAGCACATGTTTAGTGACGCACTTGGTAAAAGGTATAATGTATATCTTATATCCTGCAAATGAAGATGTAGAAAGTGCCGTGTGTGTGTCGCTCTGTTGTTCTGTGTCGGGTGTGCTACACCAACACCTTCTAGTATTATGTAACAAGTCAACAGGCAACCCTGCATGCTCTTTGTGTAACCACTTTTCCAGCAAAAAATAAAACCTTCTGATAAATTTTACTGTCTGCCACTATGTCTACATTCAGCCAAAATAAGTGGTTTAGCAGCCAACAGGAAACTTTTATTTTTTAATTTAATCTACGATACATTTTGGAAAAAGCTAGTATATGGGCTCTGTGTAAACTCCTGGTCACATGATCTTTTCTTTTTCTGAGGGGGGGGGGGGGGGGGCAATTTCCTCATGGTTTCACTTGTGCTCATATGAAAGGCAGCGAGAGGGACAGCAACTACGTAAGGCTTTACCGCAATAGATGTTGTGAGCTCTTCACAGTGTGCTCACAAATACTTTGTACATATATAAGCAAATCACGCCACAGCCTGAATGGGCAATGGATTCTTTAGGATTTGAACTTGGGTCTGCCGTGTGAGTCGATCAAGTGCTACCTCAGAGCCAGTCGTACATTCTTGACTCCATGCAACCTTTGTAGAAAACTCTGTGCTCCACTCCACGCTCCCTTCGCCGCGCAGGTGTCCTGTCCCACACTGGGCTCCCTCGATGGCGCGCAAGCTCCGCACATGCTAAAGCTTTAGCACATGGTAATATGCCTAGATGTACTCCTCAACCGCCACTCATCGAGGCACCCTAGCTAGCTCATGGCATGCAATCCGCACATGTTCTGGGTAGAGTGTAATAGAATAAGGTTGAGTGGGACGAGCGGCTGAAGCAACGCATGCTTTGCAATGAGGTGCCCCACGATGAAACATACTTTGGCGGCGCTGCGATCAAAGTGGATTGGGCCGCATCAAGGTCGCGCCAATGGAAACTGCTAGCGATTCTGCTCAGCAGGGTCGTTCATAGTGCTTCGCGCGCTGCTATTTGCGATCAGAATGCCAAAATGGTGTTCCTAATTACATATGATGTGTATTTATGTCTTAAAAATAAATGCGTTTTTTTTACGTCACGCGGTGATTGTGCGTGCATTGCGGCTGCAGTGTCGACTTTCATTCAACTATGTTATTGTAGTTGCCTTGAAGAATAAATATTTTGCTTGTTCTTCAAGCAGTCAAGCAGCATGTGTCTCTCGTGTGTATTCTTGCACATAAAGTTTCCAGTAGTAGGCTGTGCGAAACACAGATAAAAAGAAAAGAAGAAAAAAAAAACTATGCTTGCTGCTTCAACAAAAAACATATCTGCCCCATATATCCAGCGCCCTGTTCTGTTCTCAGATTTACGTGAAGTATACTTAGAGAAAAAAAATTTTTAAATCCAGCACAACATTCTGTTCATGTTTGTTGTGTCTTCCTCGTGTAACAGAATGCGGAGTAATTGGTACGGGTCTTTTATTGGGTCTGACCTCAGGCACCGAAAACAGACTTATTTAACTATTCTATATACTAATCTTTGGCCCGCAAGCCATGCTCAATTTTTTTTCCAATCCATGCTTAAAAAAATGCTGGCTCTCCCGTAATCGACAGTATGTAAGCATGAAATGGCTACCGGCAAAGCAGATTGGGGCCGTGACGCAGGCCTGAAAGCTTATTGAGCCTAAATGAACCTGCTTTGAACTGAACCTCGTTGCAAGCTTTAATGGTTCTACTGGGGAGTGATGAGTTGTGGGTTCGCATGCCTCATGTGTGATATGTGCCATGCCCTTTTAACCTTGCAAGCCGCGTCTCGGCCAAACAACCATCCACGGCGCGCCATACGCTGCCGGCCTGGTCATGCAGCGTGGCGCCATCTCTCGAAGGAGGCGCAAAACCCGTGCCACAAAACTCACGGACCGCTGGCATTGAACAGAGCACAGGCAATCCTGTCGCAGCGCTAAAAGGTGACAAGTGTATGGTGCACTGTATCTGCCTTTTGAACGTCGCTATTGTAAATTACAAATTAAACTTCAGCGTACTAGAAGTTACAGTTTGAGTGATATTGTGAACAGACATTAGGAAGAAATCAGGAGCAATATTTTTTTGTAACCTGTTTGGGCAGTAACTAGCATATGTAATGCAGTCCTGTACGAGTGGTTCGGGGCCAGAGACCGCATTTTTCTTAAAGGGGCCCTGAACCAACCCTCGGGCTTGGTGAAATAACATAGTCCGCGGGTAGCATACGCTGCTGTGAACATCTCAGCCAAGTTTTGCTGTCGTACGCGGTGCGTGGAGCTTGCTAGCGGAGCGCGAAGTCACCTTCCTCTCAAACGCCCTCATTTCAACAGAGCCATGATCCTCACTCTCTTCTGTGTGCTTTATTGTGCAATAAAGCACATTCCAATACACGGCTGCTATTCGTAGCTGCGGTCAGTTACACCGCGGCCGCCGCGTGGTGCCACCACGAGTCCACTGGCTAAGTGCACTGCGGCTCGCTGAGGACAACCGCGTTTGGCTTACATTTAGCGGGGCGTAGACACCAAAATCGGAAACTTGAACAGCGCGCCACAGTTTTGAAGGTGGAGCGTTGTGGCCCCGCCCCACTCTGCAGTAGTCTTCGTAATGCCACAGCCGGACTCGACTCCACCCTCCATGCTCGGAGAGTCGAGTCCGGCCGTGGTAGTGCAAGGCATTGAAGAAGGGAGGGGGAGCACAGCGGAGGCTGTGTTTGATTGCCAGTAACTCCGCTTCTGCTGAAAGCATTGAAGTACTTTTTGCAGCAAAGTATTTCTGAAATAGCCTATTTTCACCTCAAATGTTTTTCTCCACTACGACAAAAAGTGTTTCAGGGCCCCTTAAAGTTTTGACTGGTTGCCCGGATGATCTCATTTTGCCCTCGCAACGATGCCCGGATGTTCTCGTTTCGTTCTCGCCCCCTTCTCATGTTGAGTGCCCGGATAACGGCTCTGGATTTTGGCTCAAGGTCTCTTGACGGTCACCAGAAATGGGAGCTAGAAGCATTTCATGCTTTAAAAAAAATACAAGCCGGCGCAGTTGCGCTTCTAAACTGGACCTCACGGTTTCAACCCAGGCCGCGAGGAATTCTATGGGGACGAAATGGAAAAACACTCGTGTACTTATACTTGGGTGCATGTTAAAATCTGTCCGAGTGGTGCCTCCTCCTTGGTGCCTCATTCAGCCAATGAGCAACCTGACAGTACCTGGAGTCCGGAAAAAACTAGATATGTCATCACCGGCTCTTAAACAGCTTACCTTACTACTATTATATGAAAAGTACCGGAATTACACCCACATATACACCGACGGCTCCGTCTTGCAGAACAGCTTTACCGCCGCTGTCGTTATTCCAGAAAAAGCCACCACTATCAAGATGAAAACATCTCACTTGACAACGTCGACGGCAGCAAACTCGCAGCGCTTCGAGTCGCACTACATTTTATTAATAATGAACCAACACACAAATGGTCCATTTTCTGCGACTCGAAGGCGGCACTGCAGAGTTTACTGTCAGTCTTACGGTGCGGTCCACAGGAACAATTGGTTTTCGAAATCACAGAGGCCATACACCACCTGACTGAGAAAGGACACGAAATAATCTTTCAGTGGCTGCCAAGTCACTGTGGAATCATTGGCAATGAACGTGCCGATCAAGCTGCTCGTTCAGCTCATGAAGAAGACAACCGCCTATCGATCCCGCTGTCTAGGACAGATGCTGCAAGGATGCTCCACCTACTTGCATGCCAATGCACTTCATCAGACTGGAATAAACCACATTTTATGCACGTCCAATTATACACCTTGGATCCAACCATAAGCCTTCGACTTCCACCAAGACTTCCCCGAAGAGATGCGACCCTTCTGTGTAGGCTATGGTTGGGCGTCGCATTCACCAATGCCTACGCGTTCCACATAGGGATGGCCGACAGTGCAGCATGTGACAATTGGGGAGACGCGGAAATGATTCGTCATGTTCTTTGTCAGTGCCCACAATACAGTGTGCAGAGACAATTGCTTTCCGTCGTGCTGAACCAGTTGGACGACCAGCCTTTATCGGAAGAACGAATTCAGCAACATCGACGCGACTCAACATCGCATCAGACAAGTGCTCCTGCGCTTCCAGAAGTCCACTGGCCTGTGTGAACGTCTGTGATTTGAATGCCTCTTCTGTTACCTATGCCTGTGTCTCTTTATTTTGTGTGTTTTTTTTTTGCTCTCTCTCTCTCTCTTTGCACTCTCTCCAACCCCTTTATCCCCCACCCCAGTGTAGGGTAGCAAACCGGAAACTCCCTTCCAGTTAACCTCCCTGCCTTTCCTCTCTCGCTTGCTCTCTGTCCGAGTGGCCGCGGCCGCTAGGTTCAACGGCGCGCGCGTCCGCCTGGGTCGCTGTATCTTGAAAACCATCTGCGGCGGCGACAGAGTTTTCCCTGTGCTGTGTTTTCGCCTCTTAATTTGCGTTGAAGCGAGATGCAGCATGAAGGTCAATTCGCTCGCTGCTGTGGCCGCGCTTTCACACTCCAGCGTTTTGAAAACGAGTTTCCGCGGTTACCGCGGTCATCGAGTGAGGTGCGTTCATGTTTGCTTGTGCGCGCATGACACCATGCTTGTTAATTTAGTTAGTATGCCTATGTTTACAAGTTCATACGGCCGACGATAAAACTACCATCCTTACTTCGTATAGCTGTTCACTAAATTGCTATCGCACTCGATGCTTCGCCTATCGGGCGAAACTGCGATTTAATATAGGTAGGGCATTAGGCAAATAATAAGCTTGGTGGCGCAATCCACCGCCCCGTTTCAAAGGGGACGCTCATAGCATCCATCCATGCATCTATTTGTTTAGGGAGCTTTTACTAGAGCTTTTACGCACACACACGCTTGAGAGAGAGTGAGAACAGAGAACGTCACGAAGTCTGCGTCGTGAAAGGACAGGGAAAAAAAAAACAAGGACTCGCCGACTCATTGTTTGACAGCCGTCAGATGGCAACGTCGGACAGAAACAGCGTCGCGTTACGCGTTACTGCTTCGAACTGCGAACAAAACTACAATTCTGTTTTTTTTTTTCCTTTTTTTTTTTATCAAGGTATCTCCGTGTAGGGAATCTAGGGAAGAAACAGCTGAGCGCGTCAGCGCACTTTGTTTACTTGCCGTCGTCGCATGTGTGTAGAAGAGGCTTAGCCAAGCATTAGAAAATTTGTAATATGTTAAATACAAGCTTGTTATCATAATGCGCCTGCGTAACTAATAGACGCCCTGTAACACCCGCGTTCCTGCGCGTAACTTGCTCGGATGCGACAGACGAGATAGAGCTGTAAAGCGTTGTTGAAAGAGCAAACTAGCATTAACGGCAAGGAGTGAACATACCTTTAAACAGTTCGGCGAGAAAATAGGAGCATACACTATATGTGCCACGACCAGGCAATGGACCAGCGTCCACTAACTATATGATTTGCTGCACTTCGCTAATGCGTTATCGAAACCTGTCGAAACCCCTTCGTAGTCAGCTGATGGTCGTGTCAAGTGGCGGGCTTCCAGTCTTCTTGGATTCGTTGGTTTCGTCGAGTTCGCTTAGAGGACGCCACTGGTCAGTCGATGAATGTCTGTGATTTAATGGCGCCACATTTGAGTTGTAATGTTTTCAGCAACAGCTACTGCTTTACTACTTTGATCACTATGAGTCTCTCATGTCTAAATTCTAGATCTTTAACAACTGCTAACTGCTCTCATCACAAGCACTCCAACTACGATTAGAAAGATTAGGACCGTGCATCATTCCGGAGTTCACTAGAGTCGTCGCCGAGGGCCCCGAGGCATTCATCGCCTACCCCCTCAACACACGCTAGCGTGGCACGCCAGACGTGTACGTTACCGAAAAAAAAAAAAGAGAGAGAGAGAGAGAGAGATTGCAATTACAATTTCTTCATTGAAACTGTAATTGATTACAGTTACCAATTACTGTGCCACGAAGTTAATTGCGGAATTACTTGAAGATATTCGATTATTTTTACGTTACTTTTCCCCGAACATTTATTAACATCGCACAGATAACGTAAACAGAACCAGCTGGCCTGGCACTTTCACACATTGCTTATCTTCACTAAATGATAACGTAAACAGAACCAGCTGGCCTGGCACTTTCACACATTGTTTACTTTCACTAAATTGTTTTTCAACATTTATTCGTTTATCTTCCCCCGTTTCTGTTGTGAAGGCATCAGCAGCGACACTGAAAACTCTCTTGATATGAGTGAGGGGGGATAATGCGGTGTTAAGTATAAAGATCTTGCTAACGGGTACGATTCCTCAGGATCTGGGTCCTCTATGAGGCGCAGCGCTTCATTGTTGCTGATACTTGGAGCAGACGGTCCCGGTTGACATACCTGTACCGGCTCAATTCGTCGGCCAAGATTTGGTGCAGCGTTGAGAAAATAAATTCTGAGCTCCTGGGTTTGCCTGTCTGAAAATCAGCCAGGCTGCTTCATGGCACGATCTCGGGTGTTCTACTGCTATTCCCGCCGAATTAGGTTCTCAAAGCTGCATCATCTGGTACACCTTGTCATCGTCAATAAAGTAAATGGTTACATGTAATTGGTTACTGGAAAAAAGTAATTGAATTACAGTGAGCGTTACCATGCACTTAAACGAAGTAATAGTTCAATTATGAAATTACGAAAAAAATAATGTATTACAAGAAATTAATTACGTGTAATTCGTTGCGTACAAATCTGCTCCACGCCCATCTTGCGGAAGCGCTGAGAGTCCAAGCATTAACTGTTCAGTGGTCGAGATAAGCAATAGCCTTTTAGAGTACTGGTGGAAGAAAATACATCTATAGAGCCGGGTTCGGTTACAGGCATATAGGTAACCGTACAAGGTTTAATGATGCTCGTAAAGTTTTAATGAAGAGCAAAAAGATCAATGAGAGATAATATAGTCACTGATGCTTCTCTGTGCAATGAGTAGGCATGAATGGGGAACTTCTCTGAATCCCCTCTTCAATAGTTTCACACTCTTCGCCCTCCCGACTTCACACCCATATTTCAGGCAGACGTATTAGTGAATATACTAGCACTAGGATAACTTCCCCAAAATGTATCATTATCTGTTATTGTGACCGACTCGCTGTATGCACGGCACTTACTGCATCCTCAAAATCAAGAATTCTGTGAACATTCTGCTTAATCGTTCCTCCGTACTTACGGCAAGTTTACTTGCTTTGGGTATCGGGACACTGTGGGTGGCACGTGAATGAAATGGCTGATTCACTCGCACGAGCATCCCTCAATGGCCCTGTCATCTTTGTTTTGCCGACATCGGCTTATGTTCTCGAGGCTAGGTACAGAAATTTCTTCATATAGCAAAATTCTGCAGAATCCACTCTAACAACGACTCCTGAATTCCATCATATTTGTTTCCTGTGGAATAATAATTGGTGTCCTTCAAGAAAATTTGAAGTTTCCTTTAGAAAATTGAGATGCTGTGTTCCGCCTTTAAATTTTTACTTGCACAGGTCTGGTCTGGCTGTGTCTCGTCTATGTTATTTTTGCAGTGTTCCTGAACCTATTGAGCATTTTTTTCCTCTCGTGCCGCCGGTTTTCAAGACTAAACAAACTTTTAGAAGTATCATTTCCGAAACTTGGGCTATTGCTAACCTCGCCAACCATTCTCTCTTTTGAGGCGTCTTCACTGGGATTCAGCTACAGGGATGCTCTTCTCGCCATTTACAATTTTATTAGGAACACAAAAAAGATAGTTCACAGGGGTGTGTGCCATTGTGCTGGGCCATTGTGCCATTCTGCATTATATACCGCCAGGATCGGCCCACATTTTCTGTTCGCACGTTACGGACTAACGCTCGGCTTAAACACGCGCGCCCTGGACTGAGGGAATCGATGAATTTTTTTTAAAATCTTAGAATAAAGTGATTTCTCTCTCTCTCTCTCTCACTCCGCTGTTAAAAGCATCATTTCGTAAAAATAGGGCAACTAAGCTGAACGAGTAAAATAGTATAAAGAAGTTGCACAAGCACTGGGGGGAAGCGCACCTTTCTGCACCCGTGAGAAATATGAAGGGTGTAACAAAGGAGTATCCTTGTTTCGGATACTCAAATATTCGAGTGTGAAAATATCTGGAACCTGTCCAGATTTTTTTTTTCAGCTCTATGCGTTGTGTTTTACTTGTATTTCTTCGTGCTTCACCTAATTAACAGCTACCTTGATCAAGGTACGTATCGCCGACATAACTTTGCCGTTGCGTTTGCGCGCTTGCTTCACGCCTGACGATGCGTAATTAGGGAGGTGTTCGCAGTGTAAGAAAAAAGCTGAAATGGGAGTAAATGGCGGGTCTATATAGCCACAGGAGGCAGTGATATAGCGCATTCCCGGATGGAAATTATACTCCGCTTAGCTGGAGTAAAATGTTTACTCTCCTGCTGATCGGAGTCTTTGAATGGAATTATGGGAGTATACTTCCATGTGGGAGTTTTTACGGGCAGCTATGGAAGTATTCATATCCATCTGATAGACTTTAGGGTTTCTTTTGGGAGTTATTTAACGCGAAAGCCTTAGGGCCCTTCACACTTGCAACTAGACGACGTCCCGCGACCGATTGCGACTGGCGACCAGAAAGCTACTCAAGGCTAACGATAGCTAAGGACACCTGGGAATTTTTAAATTGAAGCTTTCTTAGCTTACTCCTGGGGTTTGACGAGGCGACTCCTCCTGGGTCGCTGGGTATTTCACCGGATTACAGAAACGTTATATGTACGCCGGATGGAAACTCCAGCAAAAGCGTTTATATTAGCCCTAAGAGGAGGGAGAAGTTTATTTAAGAAATGGCTGAGTGGTAGACCTGAGGTTGACTCCTCTAGTTTGCTACTCGGCGCCAGGATAAATGAAATTAAATTTGCCTGGCGGAAAGTGGGCATGGGATGGCAGCAATGGCACACTCCTTGCTGAGACCGTTCTTCTTTTACATCCAGATACTACCGCTAATCGGACTGTTTCCTGTCCGCGCCTGGAACCCATCCAACGGAGCCTGTACCACGCCCTACCTTAATTGCTGAAAACCCTGCCTTTGCATCAAGCGGCGTTTTTCTGTTCCCTTCTTGTCTGCGCACGCCGGAAATGTCAGCGTAATCATCGTACCGGATCTTTTCATCAAACCAACGGCATAGACGCATGCGTCACCCTGTGGTACGCATATAAATAGGCCAACGATGGCGACCTTCGTCAGTGGGCATGAGGTGGCAGCAATGGCGCAGTCCTTGCTGAGACCGTTCTTCTTTTATATCCAGGTTGGTAACTCGACTTCCCTTTACTGTATAAGCGCTCTAGCAATCGCGCTTTGCAACTCGTCCCATGCCCGGACATTTTGTAGTGTTTATTTACCGACTGTGTACATGTCACAAAGTTGCTTGTGATGTCCGGAGACACTGAACTTAACCCTAGCCCTCCTAAACCTGATCCCAGTTGTAGCACTAACCTGGTCTTTGAGGCCATTAACTCTCTTGCTACTAAAATGGATGTGCGTCACGCTGAGCTAATCTCAACTCTTAATGAAGTGAAAGCAAACTAAAAATTACTTGAGGAGCGTGTTACAAGCATGAATGCCAGTTTAGCGTCCGTAGAAGAGAAAGTTGCTGCACTTGAAACTCAGCAGGAACCTGCTCATATCCAAGGCATCATTACCGAAACTATGAAAAGTGAGAATGCATCGGCGCAATCTCGTCTGGACGATTTCGAGGACAGGTCAAGGAGAGATAACTTGATTTTCTATGGTATCGCCGATAGTGCCTCTGAAAATTGGACGGAAACAGAAAAAAAGTTTCGATCAATTCTTGTGTAATCTTTCGCACTGCAATTACCCGTAGAAGGAATTGAGCGTGCGCATCGCTTAGGTGCTTTTGTAAATAACAAATGACGACCAGTGGTGGTGAAACTGGCATCACTTAAAGTAAAGGAAAACATATTGACACAAAAGAAGAAACTAAAAGGATCCGGGCTATCCATTTAAGAATACTTCCTTCGGGTAACTAGCATAACTAGGAATAAGGCAGGGGCGTAGCCAGAAATTTTTTTCGGGGGGGGTTCACCGGTCCGACCGGGGGGGGGGGAGGGGGGCAAGCGTCTGCTTTCCTCTACGTGGCGTGATCGGTAATAAATATCGGTAGTTTAAGCAGACTCTATACATGTATATCACAGACATGGGACACCCCCCCCCCTCGCGTGTGCTTGTGAAGAAATTAAGTAAAAAGTAAAGCAAGCTCAGTAAAATACAGTAAGCACGACAGGTACAGTGGGCGTTTGGAGCAACGGTCTCTCATCGCGCCACTGAATGGACCAGTCTTCGACAACGCATCATTAAATCGACCCGCGCGATCGGCGAAGCCATCATTAATTGTTAATCTTCGTTAAGCGTAGATGGCGTCGTCCTTGTCGGGGCGAAGTGCGTTTCACAAGTCAAGGTCGGCTATACACGTGAAAATGCATGCGTGACCAGGCTATACATACTCCCATAGCAATAACTTGTTCGCTGCGTCTTTGCGCTAGAAAACTTAAGTACGCGCAAAAACGGGGAAGGCTTTTTTTTTTTTTCGAAGCTTTCGTCGCCCTGCTCCCTCATACGAGAGGGTTGCATTTCCTGCGTCAAGTGCATGGGCCACTGTGTCTTCCGCTGTGTGCGAGTGTGCAGCCGTCATTTGCCTTTACGTCAACAGATTCAGAATTGTACAGAATATTTCTCCGCACAGCATAGATATGGCATGTGTACGCATTTTAAGTAGTGCGTGCAACTCATTTCTGCTTCACTTAGGCCGATGCAAACAGGAAGCGGCCTTGTACCTCACAGGATCTCGACTGATTGGTGTACTAGTGATTAGAGCACTGCACGGGCTCGGGCTTACCCGAAAGCCCGGGCCCGGCCCGGCCCGTGGGCCGGGCCGGGCCGGGTAGAAAAGTTTTTTCACGGGCTCGGGCCGGGCTCGGGCACGGCGTGTGCTTTTTGACCCGGGCCCGGGCCGGGCTCGGGTTTTTTGACGCGGGTCCGGGCCGTGCTCGGGCTTTCTGGTGGTGTGCATGTAACGTGCAGCGAGTATTCTCGGGCGTCTCAACTCTGAAAAACATTATTTTTCGGTCTTGGGCCGGGTTCGGGCCGGTTTCGAGTCGGGCTCGGGCCTAAGGTAAAGAGGTGGCGGGCCGGGCCAGGCGGGTAACGTAGATTATTTCCGGGCCCGGGCCCGGGCCCGGGTCTCGCCATAAAAGTTTTGATCGGGCTCGGGCGGGCCGCCCAACGTAAAAACGGGCCCGGGCCAGGCCCGGGCTGAAAAAATCGGCCCGTGCAGTGCTCTACTAGTGATGCAGGAATGAACTCCGGTCTTGTTCAGTGCATAGTGCACATAATCAATTTCTCAGGACGCGTGAACTCCGACGAGAACTGTCAGCGCCTGCAACAAGAGTTTACTTACGCTGTACTGCGCACAGCAGTAATCCATGCTTGTCAGCTGTCTGTTTCGTTCATTCTGTTGCGAGTCGGTGGAATTTCACTGTTGGCATCAACCCCTTCGTGTGTACATTGCTGGTTTGGGATTCCACAACACAACAGCAACTACCAGCCTTGCGCAATTGCTGGTTTGGGATTCAACAACACAACAGTAACAACCAGCCTTCCGTAGGGGCGCAATCGCATACAAGAGACGTTTCGCGCGCAGACTGGCTACGTTCACACTTGGAAAGCGGCAAGCGGGCGGAAAGGCCAAAGCGGCCGGAAAATCTTTTCCGCGCATGTCCAAGTTGTTCACATTTGTTTTGCTACCGCCGCTGCCGCTTTCGTCCACATCCATCTAGTCTGCGTACGTTTGTCGGCGTGGTGGCGCTCATTATCGCATTATTTCGAGCGGTATGTTCATTCATTGACCCACCCGTCATCAAAAGTGATCATTTTGTGCAACTTCGCGTGTCATTTGCGACCTTCGGTAAATTCCTCGTTGGCGTTCCGTGATTCCCCTCACACGGGCGCGGTAGCACTGAGTCACAGGTTGGTGCCTAGGCGTGATTATATTTCTTTAATAGCTTTTATTTACAAGTTGTAATAACATTTCATCATTTCGTATTATTGTCGGCGCCTCCAGGACACCAAAGCGGCAACGGGAACACCAAAGCTAAAACCCGGGCTGGCCCTTGTGTTGGGGCTCGCCAAAGCCTGCGCGTCCTACGTACGTGAGACCTACGCTCCCAATCTATCGTCGCGACGAGAAAAGCACCCCGCGACTTCTCCTCTCCAACATACCGTGCACGTGCACGAATTATGGAGCGCCAACGAGGAATCTGCCCAACTATTGTCTGTCATGGAAGTGGAAGAAGAAATGGCTTTTATACTTCTACCTACTTGTTTTCTACAAATGGACAATGAATAAACGGAAGACGCGGACACCTTGGAAACGGTGGTGGTGGGTTCGCCTGGCTTCGCAAAAGCGTGAGAAGTTGGGTCACGCCAAGGCTTCGTTGCCGCACCTCCGGTCGCGCGACATACTATATCGCGAGTATTGCTGACAGTACGTTTTAGTACCACTCTTGTAGAGCAAGGGGTGGTTCTTGATCGCGTCGATCAGCATTGCAGCCTACACTTTTGGTGCCATGTTCAATTTTACGACCGGTTGTTTGCATGCTAGTGTAGCTTCCGGTCGAGCAGAACGGCTTTCCGCCGCGTTTCCGCTTAGCCATAGCGAAAAAATCGGTCCGAGACCGATTTGGCTCGCCGCTTGTTTTTCTGCGTTTTGCCGTCTATAGCGGGTGGATTTTTGCAGATTTTGCCGCTTCCGACAGCTCCGAGACCAAGTGTGAACGTAGCCTAAGATCCTGCGCGAGCGCGGCCTAACCGGCACCTGAAGGGAAGCGGCGGAAATGTATACGGAAATTTTGACCACCTGGGGTCTTTAACGTGCACCTAAATTTAAGTAAATGGGCCTCGAGCATTTTCGCCTTCATCTAAAATGCGTCTGCCGCATTTGTTGCTTCAGAATGCGGCCGCCACATTATCGCCCAAAACCTCAGAGAGCGTCAAAGCCTTGACAAACACCGTGACAGTTTTTTTTTTCATATGCAGAAATGATTCTCTGTAAATTACCAACCCAAACGCAAGCGCCCAGGAATGAAATTGTGATATAGTAGCACCGGTTCCTTGAATTATGTCAGCGCGAAGCGACGTGAACAAAGGGTGGGTAAGTGGGGCGGGGGGGGGGGGGGGGGGGGCTTGCGGAAAAAATTTCGGGGGGGGGGGGGTTTGAACCCCCCCAACCCCCCCCCCCCTGGCTACGCCCCTGGAATAAGGTAATTGAATTTGGGAAGTCCTCCGGTCAATTGTATCATCTCAGGTACAACAAATTATTCATCAACAAAACGTGCTACGTGTATTGCTCACTAACCGATACTGTTTATGAACTTCAGCAGAACAGTATTGCTACTGTCAGTGGTAATGTAGGCAGCAGCGCAATAAATTTCCCTGCGAATACTCCCTCCCCTGTTTCGAGTTAGCATCTCGCGGCCTTACAGAATAAGCATGACAATGCTTATTCTGCAAGCATTGTTGTTGTTGTAAGCATTTGTTGTAAGCTGTACTGTTCACTAACATCCGCTCCATCATGAATAAGTGCGATGCCCTGTCTGCGCTGATCGGCACGTGTAATGCAGATATTGTTGTTTTAGTCGACACTTGGCTTTCAGGCAAAATTGAAAATTCGGAACTTTTCGCGTGCAGTAAGGCTTACAATATTTATAGAAATGACCGAATAGGACGATGTGGCGATGGGACCTTGATCGCTGTCTCATCTGATATCACCTCTTTTGATATACACGTGCCTTCGCAGATTGAATTCTTGTGCTATTGTATTCACATAAATAACAAATACGTGATATTTGCTGCTTGCTATCGACCACCCGATAGTACATCCACATTTTGCAATGAACTATATTTGACTGTATTAACCAAATCGTTCCAGTACCAGCAGCACCAATATTCTTGCTCGGTGATTTCAATTTCCCCGGCATTGACTGGGCTGCCATCAGTGACTCTATTCTCATCCCAATGTTCAATCTCTTTTGATATATGTTCGACCTTTGGCCTCACCCAGTTTGTTAAAGAGCCTACCCGTGTCACCGCAATTTCTGCCAATATCCTTGACCTCGTCTTCACCACATCTCTTGATTCAATTTCTTCATTATCAATTATACCTGGTTTAAGCGATCGTTCCGTGATTCATTTTGCTATTTCCTTACGCTCGCGCCAGCTTCTGAAATACTGTAAGATAATTTTTGACTACAGTAGAGCAGATTTTTCCTCGATCAATAACGAGTTACGAAGTTGTGCCGATTTCTTTTTCCACAGTTCTGGGGAAGGTCTATCGCAGAAAACTGGCTCCTTTTCAAAAACACGGTTGAAACACTAATTGAAAAATATATTCCGACTCGCCTATTATCTCCATGCAATCGGGCTCCTTGGTTTAACTTGAGTTTAAAACGGCTTATTAACAAGAAAAAAACGCATTTTTCGACGCTTCAAGCTGACTGGGGAAACCAAAGCAAAAGCTGCCTACGTAGCTATCGCATCTGAATATAAAATGGCCATCCGCTCAGCCAAGAATTACTTTTTTTCTGAAACACTACCACACCTGCTCACAACTAATACTAAGAAGTTTTGGAACGTTATCAACGTACGCAAACCTAAAGAAATGGTTCTGAAAACTGACGCTGTATTTTCTGTCCCCCGTGAGCTTCGCTCAACGACTTTGAACAGCACATTTTCGCTATCTTTTTCTGACGCTCTAACAGATACTTCACTGTCCACACGTGCCTTTACGTACCTTGAGATGGAGCCGATATCGATCGACGTTGATGGCATATGCAAATTGATTAAAAAAGCTAAAGTTTCCTCATCTGCAGGTGTTGATAACATAAATTACAAATTCCTTAAGAGGAAACACGGACAATGCGGGAGATGGAAATTCAAGACGATGAGCAACACGAGAACAAGGTGAGAGCAGGAGCCAACGTTTCGACAAGTGGACTTGTCTTCTTCGACAAGTGGACTTGACTTAAAGAAGACAAGCCCACTTGTCGAAAACTTGGCTCCTGCTATCACCTTGTTCCTGTATAGCGTGTTCATCTGCTTTCTTGTCATATATTTTTACTGAATCTTTGCAGAGTTCAACACTGCCGGATGACTGGAAGACGGCGAAGGTGATTCCAGTCCACAATTGTCTGGTGATATTCATAATCCTTTAAACTACCGGCCGATCGCCTTAACTTCTATTCCATGCAAGTTATTAAAGCAGATAATCTACTGCAACCTTATTAGTTTTCTCGAGTCTAACAACTTTTTTGCGTCACAGCAGCATGGTTTTCGTAAACATTATTCTTGTGAGACTGAATTATTAACCTTTACTAATGATTTGGCTTCCGCTTTAGATCGAGCTTCAGTTATTGACTGCATCTTCGTTGACTTCCCGAAAGCTTTGGCACCGTCTCACATCGACTACTATTACTGAAACTTAGCGCACTCCAACTCCATCTTGATTGTAGCTTGCTTAAATGGTCTGAATGTTTCTTGCAGAATAGAACAGAGTATGTTTCTGTTAATGATCATGACTCTAAATCATGCTATGTAACATCCTGTGTTCCTCAGGGGTCAGTTCTTTGGCCTCTTATTTTTCTAATTTGTATTATTGACCTGCGTGATTCTGTTACTTCTAATATAATTCTCTTTGCAGACGACTGGGTTCTATACCGCGCAATTTCTAATGAGTCTGACTTCTACGCGTTCTTCAATCTGACCTAGCTCAATAAAATTTCCTTTCGGTGTGACACGTGGCTTATGAAACTAAACATTAACATATGTAAAGCAATGAGGGTGTCTAGAAAAATTGACCAGTCCATTTCTCAACGGTTGCTAACGCCCTCTTCAGTTCGTCGACAGCTACTAGTATCTAGGCGTCCATATCACTAATAACCTGCCATGGCAGAAACATATCCACCATGTTATTAACTAAGCTAACAGTACCACAGATCATGATGTGTTCAAGTTGGCCATCTATGATCATATGCTGCCTCATTAGCCATTTTTTCTTTACTTTTCTTTTTCGCTTTTGCCACTCCTCTATGTAATGCCTGTACGGCCTTGAGAGCAAATAAATGAAATGAAATTAATAGGGGAAGAGAAAGGGTTATGAGTGGTGATGATGGGGACAGAAGGAGTGAATAAACAGTGCTTCAGATGTATTTTCACAGCCGCGAGGCAATTAAGCGCGGTGCTGTGCAGAAATGCAATGCACAAATGGACCTGCAACTAGATTTGCTTTCTCACCAAGGTCCCTGTATAGTCGATTGCTGATGTGGATAAAGAAACAGCCAGTGCCTTTTATTCACGCGCGTAGTGGGAACAAACAGAAAGGACGTAGTGCGTTGTTTTTTTGGTGCGTCACAGCAACCACAGTTGGGAGAGCCGGCATGTTGAAGTAGAAGCATATATAACGTTTGGTAAATTTTACACCTAATCGTAGTCTGGGAACTTCGCTGGAGACCATGCGGCATTCCAGAATACATAGTACAGTCAAGCCTGTGAAGGCGCGGCTATGGCGAATATCCGGTTGTGACCAGTGTTCAGCTATCCGCTGGTACCGAATGCAATGTCCTTTTCTTTCAGCAAGAGTGTGTAGCTCCGTCATCTTGCAGCTTCATCTGCAACTGCAAGGTCATTTTCATGCACTCCGCGGTGTCCATGGGTATCCACTGGTACCGAATGCAATGTCTTTTTCTTTCAGCACACGCCAAGAGCCAGAAAATAACAGCAGTTGCTCCTTATTATGCATTCAAGTATTGGCAGGGCTGGCTGTAAGTCCCAAATTCCGCCTACTAGCCCTGTGCACTGGCCGACAAAGTAGTGCCAGCAAGTGAACGCACCTCTGTTCTACGTAATCAAACAAATAAATCACGCCATAAACTTATAATGTCGGCTCATAGGTATCTCTAATGCACACACACTATTAACGGAATATAGCGTGGTATTGAACTGTTTCATTGATTTCCTTAACTTGATTTTCTTTGATTTAGCCTTTGGAAAATTAAGTGCCACTGGTTATGGGCCCATTTTTGGCCTCCAGAAAGGGTATATGGGGTACTGTGACACATGAGCTATTAGAATTTTTAAATATATTTAGATATTTGTCGTACTTCTTTGTGCATGCAACAGTCATCACCATTCTTCCCTCGATAAGCATCACATACCTCCTTGGTCCTCGTGATATCGCTGCCTATGCGTCTCACACTGTGCATCCGCCTGACTTAGCTTTTGAATTTCCGCGTAGCCTGTGAACGGTGTAGTGCATAAACGCAAGAGCTTGCAGTTGTTGCATGAGATTGCATGCTGCAAAGGATGAAAATAAACGCAATGGTACGCACCGCCCTTAGTTCTATATCTTCAATAAAGCTTCGCTCCCCAATATGTTCGTTGGATCTGCATATTATTTCAAGCCAATGTAAAATGCTTATACCGGAATCGTGAATGTGGCTATTCCATTCGATGCATGCTATTCGATTCCATTAATAAGGAAGCGTGCGGAATTTTCTTCTGGTAGTTGCTTAGGGGGTTGTCCGTTTGGAAATTTATTTAGGTTTCAAAGTTTCGGAGTTTATTCCTTTAGCGATTATAAGATTATTATTTTACTTCTACAAATGACCCCTCGTCTTCTTTTCTAGAGTTCATTACTTTCACGCGTGCACTTTTGTTTCAATAATATTGGTTTTCCGACCAAGAAAAAAAAACAGACAAAAGTATTAAAATTAGAGTGGGTTATGAGGCGCGCCGTATAAGTGGAGGGCTCCGGATTAATTTTGACCACCTGGGGTTCTTTACCGTGCGCCCGAATCAGGGTACACGAACCGTTTCCATCATCGGAACGCGGAGGGGAACTGAACCCGCGGCCTCGTGCTCAGCAGCGGAAGTATTGCTCTGTTGAAAATAAATTCATGTTACACTTTGTATAAGATTGCTCTGAAAACGCCATTGATCAACGCGGGCGCAGTCGCGAGAAGGAATGGTGTTTATACAACGCGGCATACTTTTTATGTTGCAGCACAGAACCATTCAGCTGCCTGCCAGATGAATGCAGTGAAGGCAGCAGCAAAATTGATATGTGCTTGCAAAAAAAAAAAAAAAAAGAGAAAAATGTGACGACATTAATTACGTTTTACATCGCGAACAAAGAAGTGTGGTGCGTGGATCACGCGGTCACGATCGCCTGCGCAAAACGTTTCATCAGCGAACGCCGGAAAACCAGAAATTTGGAATTAAAGCATGCGCGCGCTTCTTGTTGGAGTAGTCAATCTCTTCGTCACCTCCATTTTTCGAAGAAATCGTGGACGTGCTCCGCTGCGGCACAGTCCAGACGCGCCCTTGGAATCATAAACAGTGCGGCTTCATTTTCAAGCAGACCCAGCGAAAAATTAACATCGAGACTGAGCCGTGACCTTTTCAATGGCGATGAAACAAATAAACTGGATAGAATAGGTATAATTTTCAATCTGAATCGACCGAATCGGTCTTCTAGACTCACTTGATCCCAATTAACTGATTCGGACTGAATTTAGACCCACTTTAATTACATTCAGTTCCCGTTCAGGAACTACGCAATTCTATTATTTCCTTCTAATAATTTTTCACCGCCATTAACGCATTCATTGCTTAGCCTGAATGGAACATTTTGACGGAGCGGCAAGAAAAAGAGCAAAAAAAAAAAAAGCACTAGATAAGCGCTTATGGCAAAATATGCCACAATTAAATAGCTACAAAATTATACAAAATACCTGCAGTTGAATATATATATCGAAAATTTAATGCACGGAAGTTTGGAATACGGGATTTATTATCAGAAAGAAATTTGGAGGTGGATGTTAATTCATTATACCCAGCCTTCATTAGTACAGATAAGTTTGTTATGAGTCACCTTATCACGATACAGCAGTTACAATAAAAAGCGAATATCTGCAAGATAAATATTCGGGACAATGTTTTCGTTCGGAACTTGTTTTGAGATTATTTATTTATTTATTTATTTATTTATTTATTTATGCAAATTACCTGCAGCGCCTAATGAAAGGCATTCTTGCAGGGGGATCCAACGGATAATAACGCGAAAGAAACCATTTGCATACACATATAAACAAAACAATGATAAATAATGGAAAAGGCGGACTAATCTTCGGTGGCATGGTGCCCATGGAAATATCATGTCTTATAATGATTCAAATGAGCATGCCTCTCTTACGCAAGGCCTATTTCACATTGTTGTGAAATAGGTTTACGGGCCACGTGACCTTGCATAAATGCGCGTCTACGCATTAGTCGCTGTCAAGTATATGCTGCGCTTTTCATTAGCAGTTATTTCTTAGCATTCGAACTTTAGGGCTAGCATTAGCCCTAAATACAGAAAACGTGAGATGAATAAACAATGACATGCTTATTTATTCCCTGAGAACAAAATCTGAATTTCGTGAGTTACGTTACACTAAAGAGAAACACTGAATCCGTGTAGGCTGACGAAGTATGATTTGAGAATTCCCTTTTAATTCATTTCGCCGAAATAGGTTGACTATTAGAATAGAAAATTTCATTTCTTTGCTTAACACCAACCCCGGTATATACGTCACTGTGACGCCGACGATTTCAAAGTACTTTCTGTTATTGTGGCTCATTGAAAGTTCCCGAAACTTGGTAACTTCAGTCTCTGGCTCATTTAGACCGTAATCTAGACAATCTTTACTTATAGAAAAATAACTAGCCGACGCCCTCACAATCTATTATACGGGGCGCGGAAACTTCGAAACGGCGTCGCCACCCGTCTTTCGTTTTTGCGCCTTTTTTGGCTTTTAATTCAAGCCTGCTCTCACGGTAAGAGTGTCTTTCTTGGTATTGTAAAAGCGTAATTTATACTAATACAGCTTTAAAACGATTTCGTCAGTCAAGTTCAATCCCCATGCCTGCTGCGTGCCTCAGTTAAAGCGTTTTGCTATATGCTGAGTATATACGAGATCCTGGGTTCGAGTCCCAGCTGCTGTGGCCGCATTTAGATGGGGTGGAGTGCAAAAATGCTCGCTAAATAACTGCAGGTGGACATGATTAATATGGCGCCCTCCACTGTCACGCCTAATTTGGGACGTTAAACTATATGAATCGGTTAATCGCGCTTTTGCTAACTACATCTGCACATTCCCAAACTTCTTTCATTCCCCAAAGAACGGTTATCAAGCCAAGTGAGTTAGAGCAGTGATTATGCGATGTTATTGTACATAACCCATGAAGGAACACACCGGAAGAACATTAATTGAACAAACATGGTGCGTTAATTGACTAATGAAGCAATGACAACAGCGGCCGAGCGACGAAGTTATCTTCTCCAGTTGACGCGGACGGTGTTCGCAGTCATCAGCCGCCAAAAGTACGCTTTGTTTTAATTACCTTAAAAGCGTCGCGATTATTTGATAAAGATTCTTCGTGGACACATCGTTGAATCGTGTGTGTAAGGTTCACCACTAGCATGTTCATGCACACAGTAAAAATGCTCTTGAGGATCATCAGTATAGGCTACAATAAGAGCTGCTTCGAGTTGGTCCTTTTTCTGCTTCGGAAGCGGCTCTAAAGCCAAACGCGATAACCAGCTGGTGGCTATTGATCTTTAATGACGTCGACAAGTCGTTAAAGTAAAGATGTTATTGTGGGTTTTAGACGTGGCACCTTCGTTTTCGGTAGGTCGAGCGTGCACAGCTAGCTCTCCAATATTTTAATAATTTCACGGGAGCGTCGACCGGCGCGTCGGTCAGCGCCGTGTCACGGCGTGCACCTGCGACGGCGTGCACCTGCGAAAACAGCGAGGGTATCATGACGCGCAGATTGTCCTTGAGTGCGACCATCGTGTGCTAGGCTATTCCAACGAAACCGTTGCGTTAAGCCCCATGTAAACCCTGCTGCTTAACCGCTTCACGTGTAAACATAAATGTGCACACGCGCTCCAGCGCGCACAGTGGTTACAATAAGCGGTTGCAAACGATACAGATGTGCTGATAAACATAGCCCCTGATGTTTATCAGCACATCTGTATCGTTTGCAACCGCTTATTGTAACCACTGTGCGCGCTGGAGCGCGTGTGCGCATTTATGTTTGCATGTGAAGCGGTTAAGCAGCAGGGTTTACATGGAGCTTAACGGAACAGATGCTCGGACAAGAGTGTGCTCTGTGCGCATGCACTCGGCTAGCGTCGCTATACATTTGTAGATGCGCCCCGCGACACGGCTCTGACCGTCGTGTCGGTCGACGCTCCCGTGAGCTGTACTTGAAGAAATTTAACTTTTTGCCAGTCGTTCTTGCGTCTGCTTCCGGTCGTGCCCGGAAGCTTCCCCTTTGCATTCTATTCTCCTATATTGTTCAGTTTTTATCAATGCTTCAAGGCAAATGAACAGTAGGCTGGTCATTTGACTTCCAGAGTCTTGCGATACGTCTTCATTGTTTACCATTTGCCTCCTCTCAATAGCAACGTTGATTTTAGATTTGCAGGTAATTTTAACTTTGTAATCTACGCGAATGAGGTATTTTTTTTTTTTCATCAAGTAAACAAAGTTCACTCACCGCGCGGTGGCTCTGGCGTTCTGTTGCAGAGAACGAGGTCGTCGCTTCGGTCCCCGGCAGCCGCATTTCGTATGGAAGCGAAATGGGAAAACGCTCGTGTACTTTGATTGAAGTGCAAGTTCAAGAACCACAGGCGGTCAAAATTAATCCGGGACTCTCCATTACGGTGTCACTGATAAGCTTCGGGACGTTAAACCTAACAATTTAAGTGGTATGCTTTAAATAAATTCAAGGAGGTTGCTCCCTGGGCGAAATTGAAGCGTTGGTGTCTCACTGAGCACCGTGTCGATATTGATTATCGCTGCTCTTACAACTTCTCGTTGCATGCGCTCCACAGTGGTGGTGGTGGAAAACTTTTATTGAGAAGGCCCGAAGTAATGAAAATTAAAAAGCAGCGTTGTGGGCGGCCTTCAGGCTGCCGGTTGTGGCGTCCAGGCCGTGCCTAGTCGCGACGTCCTCTGCCCAGGTCACCAGCCGGAGTTGGAGATCCGGCCGCTCGGCCTGCTTGGAACTGGCGGTGGGTGGATGAGGGCAGTCGGTTGCGTTGGCTCATGCTCTTCCCGGCGCATGCATCCGCTGGTTCGTCGCTTGTCGGAACCAGCTGGATCTTGGGTTTGGTCGTTGGTAAATGTAGCTCCCAATTTTCTCAGCACTGCATTGTCTAGACCCGCAAATATGGACACTGTAAGAATGGTTAGTGAAGACACATGGCGCTTTATAATAAAGTAATGATACGATAATAGCGGTAGGTTTGGGTTTCGAGTTTTCTAGTCAGGCTGAGAAACGAGTGACGCTTACGTGACATTCAGTGGACTTCACCCTGACTGTGTGGACCTTTTCTTTGCCTGCACCTGGAATAATAAGAAAAAGAAAGAATTAGAGAGTGAGGTATTTAATTCAAAACACTGCATCAGTAATGGCTATTTTTTTTAGTTTTACATGTATCACACCCAAAGGCAGCTATGAATATTTGTTGCGTACGTGTTTAAACGTTTTTTTTTTTATGTGCATGTTTCCAAGGCCGCGCTAGCTGTATTCACTGCTGTGTGTGACCAAGTATATATGTGTGTCCTTCATTGCGTTCCTATAGCACGAAAGTATACATGTGCCTGGTATACAAGAAATAATTGCACATATCCCTTGTATTTTTACATGTCTACTTATTAATAAGTCGGTGTAAACGGTACGTTAATGTCTCAGGGCGTTAGGTACAAACCTAACGTTTCAGGCGATTCTTGTAATAATGTCGTATATTGTGTCATATGACCCCTAAAAATAGCATTGCCAGAAGTATAATACTGTGAATAATGTTCCCTTGGAAAGAACGTTTCATCGCACACAATACATTTTCTGTGAGGTCTAACGGTGTTATATATACAAAAAAAAAAAAAAACACTTGCATGCGTACTTTGATTCACAGTACACATTTATCTTGCAATACATTCAAAAGGTTGTCCCAACTATCATGCACCAATATTTAAAAATGTGCAAATACCACGTAGCTGGACAGAACCAAGGTAATGTTGTTTGCCGTCGCTTGGAGGTACTCAGATTATTTCTCGCATTCCACGTGATTACATAATTAGTCTTAATTAATTAATTAATAAACTTATCAAATATTATTAATTAGATGAAAAATGTGAATGAGAAAATGGTAGAGCAACATGAACTCCCAATACAGCTTTCTGTTGCTCTACAATTTTCGCATTGACACTTTTCATCTGATTATAATATTTGAGAAGTTTATTAATTAAGACTAATTATGTAATTAGGCGGAATGCAAAAAATAATCTGAGTATGTCCAAGTAACGGCAAACATTACCTTGGTTCTGTACAGCTACGTGGTATTTGCACATTTTTAAATCTTGGTACATGATAGTTGCGACACCCTGTATAACGAATTTCATAATCTTTAGGTTTTGGAAGAGCTAGCTCATGAGAATTAAGGTTTAAAACCTTTTTCCGCAGATTTTAAAGATTTAATATAATCTTTTCCGCAGTCAAAATCACTAACCTGTGTTGACAGATGTATTGATGCGTATGGCGCCTTTCGGTTTAGTATGAAAGCGGGTACAGCCGTTGAAAGCTTTTTAGAATGGCTTAGCTTTTATTTGTCATCAACATTTATACGAAACAAAAGTGTTCTGTACTTGCAGAAACAAGGTGTATGTATAGGTTCTTGACTAGCACTTAAAGTTGAGCAATCTGTTTTTAGCTAAGCTCGACAGGGGACCTGTCTGAGCACCTTGACGGGTCGATATGTCATAAAAAAATTTAGGCACGTTGACGACTTTTTAGTTTTTGTTGTCTGTACTGATTGTTTTCTAATAACTGTGCTTTCGTTTTTATTGCTATTCGCGATTGTCCTAACTCATTAGAATTAAGTAACCTTTGAAATGTCATGTGACGGGAGAATTAGATTCCTTACCATTAATTTTGTGCTCGCCGATAACAAAACGGGCTGGTGGTGCAAGTAGGGCACCACCAGCACCACCCCTATAGGGCAAGTGAGCCACTTGCTCTCTTTGCCCTCTTTCCAAACCCTATATACCCCACTCCAGTGCAGGGTAGTAAACCGGAAACTCGCCTCTGGTTAACTTCCCTGCATTTCCTCTCTCTCTTGAGCCCTTTTATTCCGCGCACACAAAACTTCTAAAGAGGGGAATAGCAAAGATGTGCTTTAGTGAAGCAGTCAAGAAGGTATGTCAGCATCTCATGCGACAAGTCGCACGTTTAGGTGAGGCTGGATACTCTAGCCCAGTGCTCGTGTCAGTCGCCGAAACACTACAAGAAATAGGTTCCGAGCAACTTAATGGTACAAGCATCGTCATTGACAAGAGGAATGCCAGTTGCCGTTATCACCTACATACATGGTTTCTCCCACCGACTAAAAAAGACTGCTCGAAGAAGTAACGTCAACCTCGTTAATTCGGCGACTAATTGGTTGTGAGCCTATGCAGCAAGAAAAGGCCAGAAGGAAGCACTTGCTCTGCATTCATAAAAAGAATGAAAAATGCTTACGAACAAATACGTTGCATGCACCGCTTCTGTCGTATATCGCATTCCCCTCAATTGTGGAAAGAACTACATTGGTCGTACCGGTAGATGCATAAATGATAAGCTACGGGAGCACATTAACAAAGTAAAGAACGTGGCGTCTGACACACGCGTTAAACTAGACACCTTGTAATGATCAGTGTGTCCTCAAAGGTGTCTTCTTGTGGTTTCTGTGGTTTTGTTTGTGCTTACCTACTACCTAACAATGTACACATGTCCTAAGACTTTTTGAGCGGCATAAGTACGGTTGTGACAACTGGAAATAAATCTGTTGTTGGAAGTTAGCGCTATGTGTTCTCTCGTGCGCCTTCTATGTCCGTGTCGTTGTCCCTGCGCTACAACAAATTAGAAGTTGATACTCTCAATGGTGGCCATTTTTTTTCTAAATCCAAGGGATGAAGTTTTACGGCTGCGTTCATTGTGCTTGGCTTTTATCGTCGAGAGCTGTGGGAGCGGGGTTTCTTTCTGTGTGGGAGATGTGTGCGCTCCTAGGAGATGCGCCAGCTGCAACAAAAGGGACGACTACTTTTGTTTTCGACTTGTACGTTCTGCATTTACAGAAAGTACTATCCCTGATATGAGCACGGTACCGCGTTTTTCATTCACAGTTGATAGATATACTTAGGAATATGGTATACCTTAAGTTAGCGTAACCAATCTGCCCTGCGTACAAAACAATCGAAGCCCACTTTGGGTTCTGCATATGCAGGCAGCGTATCGCTGACGCTACTCTTAAGTTCCGCTGATAGTTCTAAAACTCTCCAATAACGCCTTCGCGAAGCCCGTGGAGCGAGAAAGCGTTGACGAGTGCTGGGGGTGGCGCTCGCCGTGTCTGCCTCAGGTGCCGCTCTGCACGTGCACGTCGGAAGGCGCGTGCAGCCCTGGTGCTTCCTGCGCGAGGGTGCGCCTTGGGAGGCCACGAAAGTGAAACCGTGTGGGCGGCGGGGCGGGTATGGCAGCCGCGCGTAGGGGTTAACCTTGTTTAGTGCCGTTGAACCGCCAGCAGTGACCCACTTCTGGCCCTATACAGGAAGCCGTACAGTGTTCTCTGCAAACCGCGTCGCGCGGGAAACAAACGCAAAACGCCGGTCGACTTGGTCATTCAACTCGCGACGCGCCTGGTGCTCTGCTCGCCGAGCTCTCGATTCTGGCGCCACCGGCAGACGGCCCAAGATAAGTGGGAGCGGCGGCGCCCCTCACGGACGACAAAAGGCACTGTGCACTCCTCATTCGCTCCGCGGCGACCACCGAGCGAGGTGAACGCTGAAACAGCGATCACCTCGCACGTGCCGGTCGCGACGCGCCACCCCGACGCGATGCACGAAAGGTCCCCCGCAGCGTGCGCGCGCAGTAGAGTACAAGTTGTTTTGTTCCTCGAGGATATTTCGGCGCGCACTTCCGAAGCTATTTTGGTTAGGCCGCTCGGCTGGCCGCGTGCACTGCCGGTCATAAATTTAGAAACGAAATGACGAGGTCCGCATTACAGGCCCGGCCTAAGCAAAGCTCCCGAAGGAATCCCGTGTAACAAGGAAGTGCAAGTTGTAAGCGGCGCCCAGTGCTGGCCGCGCGTTTTCCTCGCCGCTCTCCTCCCAACTGGGCGCGCCGGACTATCGGCTGCTCCCTTTCGGTGCTCCGCTTGGGCTGCGGAGGCCGCTGGCTTTCAGGGTCAAGGTGACTCGCCGCCTCACCGGCCGAGATTTTGGACACCTCACACACGACTAGCCGTGCCGCGGCCTTTGTTCCGCCAGTGGTATGCTACCGTTCGGAGGTTCGAGCTGTTTCGCGACTGTCTGAAGGCACTCATGTGATGCTGAGCATCGCTACGCACATGCCACCATTGTTTGTCCCTGGATTAAGCGTGTCTGTAGAAGGTGGATTCACACGCAAGACCGATTCACTACGTGGAACCAACATGAACCGCGTGACTCAAAGGCACGGAGTCGCACCGTGCGAGAGGCATGCTATACGTGCCGCGATTCGGTACCGCCAAGCCCCGTCGGTTCACGGAATGAATAATAAACATGATCAGTTGTGTGAATGTACATTTAAGGTGTTCTTGCTGAAGCCCATGAGGCTGTCGCCGATAAACCTGAACTAGACGCCGATCATAGTGGCAACGCCGTGTTGTCCAACTTTTGGTGCTTGCAGGTGCCTGCAGGTGGGCTCGCACCCACCACGTACGCGGCCTTCCAGGCGCGGTACGTTGCTTCCCGGGCTATCGCCCAGTCGCACGTTCGTATCTTGTCAGTTGAACCGACTCCCGCAACATTAGTGAACGCTCACTCACCAATATTTTTTTGGGAAGTATGCATGAATTCATTCACGTTGCTTACTTGCATACACTTGTGCTCACGTTCACGTCGACTCACACTCACGTCGTCGGCGCTCACTCATATACTCACGCTCAAAAAATGTGTGCGAGTGGGTGTATTTATGAGTGAATGTGCCGACCTATATATTTTGGTATTATGTGATATTTATACCGCCTGTTTTCTCATTCTCTCTCAGATCAGACGCAGTATTCTATAAACAGTTTGTGGCAGATAGCTCAATTCTTTTTTTTTTTCAGCTCCGTAATATAGAAAGGCAGACATATCCTGTGCGAGAAATTGTAATTATAATTTAGCTAATTAACAAAAACCAATAATCAACAGTTAATTACTGCGTTTAGGTCATACATTTATGTTGCATATCCGAAGCCTTTCATCCTTCCGTGACATTCCATTGCGCAAGACCTTACTAACGCTGCTGGATGTCAGAATACCAGTCGCAGAAAATAGCAGTCAGACGGTTCCATTACAGTAAGTGGCGCATTGAGGAAGCGTGTTGCCGGGCTCCGTAGCTGATGCCCGAGCATCAATCCAATTGAGCAGCGTAGCTCGCTTCGCTATTTCAGATTGCAGGAGTCAATGATTTAAATCAAAATTTATACAGTGTATATAACTTCGCGCACAGCTGTGTTAGAATTTCGCATAAATGTCAAGTACCTTGGAAAGTGTTTGAGCCTAAACGCTATGTTGAATAAACATATGCTTCAAACTAATTAAGTAAGGGTAATGAAGTAAATTTTGTTAATTAGCTAACTGAATATTGTGGTCCGTCGCTTACGTATAATGTCTGCCTTTCAAGTGAGGGCCTGAAGTGTGCTATCTGTCACAAGCGATTTTGAAAAGTGCTGTGTTCTCGTTAAAAACAAAACATATACAAGTTGTCATCAAGTTTGCTTTTGATCAGTTTCGATCTCCCACTTCGTCCTACCGTGTGATATGCACGACATATTTTGATAACGTGGAAGCCGCCGCCATCTGCACTCAATGGTGCTGCGACATAGTTACGCTGCAATAAAGGGCATGACTGCGTCTGATCACGATCGCTCAACCAAAACGCACGCTGTGCGTTTTGATCGAGTGGTCGTGGTATACATTATAGAGGGGACAACTGTTCAAGAGACACTAAAGAGAAATTTTAAGTTAAGTTTCTTTGGTAAATTGTACTACCGGAATAGCAGGAACGTCAACGTTACAGTAAGCGCAGTGTTGGTAAACCAGACAAGGGCCGAAACGTACGGTTTCAAGTCCCCGCGCTGGCTGCTCGCGACATCACGCGATTTGGAGAGGGTATGTTCGGGACCGTAGTTAGCTCTATTACATGTAGTCTAAAGGAAGCAGCGACTCAACCTAGCTAGTTTTGAGAACTTTTTCTCTGAAGAAAAGCAGCCCAAACACGTAAAAATAATCTGAAGTTCGTGTCGTCATACAACGTACGTACCGATGCTGCGGTTGGGGCGCGGAATTGAAGAAAGGGGTAACTATGCCCTTTATTTTCTCCGCAAATAAATGATACCCCTTCCCAAATAAATGCAAGTCGAGTCTTGAAAAATAGTTCACCGGACTAAACTAACTTAGACAGTGCTGTTCTATTCGAAGAGGCGGACATTACTTGCTCAAAAAATTGAAATTCATAATCGACTAATTAACAAAATGAACTAATTAAGCTTTTAACTAATTACATTATGACCCATATTGCAATTTACAAATTTTAGCCGTTGAGTTCGCAAAGCGGATCGGATCCACTTGGAACGAATTCTCAGGATGACACCAGTTTCAAGATATTAATTCCCGAACTTTGCGGAGAAATGCATTAACGTTTCTTGACAAGACGTCGTTTTATGCATTGAAACAAAGAAGTAACCAAACTTACTGAGATCTCCATTGGAATTCCAGTTCATATTTTTTCAAAAGCTACCCTCGAGCAATGCGAGACAAAGCTAAGTAGAACACTAATGCATTTTGTGACAGATATTGAGGACGAATATCTCGGAACTGGTCTCAGAGGACATGCCTCGATCACTGACCGACTTCATTTCTGCAATTGAAACAAGTGCCCAAAATAATGATTAGGAAGTTATTAGCACCTAATAAATAATTACTTAGTCAGTGATTATCACAGTTTACTGATGCCCGTTGCCACTGTATAGTAGTGCGCTGTAGGAAAAGAGACATTATTATGTCCACTGAACTGTCGTCAAAACTTTTGACGCTTTCGATCGCAAGCACATGACGTATTGCGACGTGTGCCCTCTATAGAGAGAGAGATAGAGAGAGAAAGATGGAGACGCTTACATTGGTTAATATATTGTTACGTGTGGAACGACAGAGACAAAAGAGACTATTTACACTGTATTTACACTGGAGCCAGACCGCCAGGCAGACGCGCTCGCGCCAAGAGCCCAGACACTTGATCATATTTCTCGGCGGCTCGTCTCTTGAGTATCTGTTGATGGTATCGTAACAATATATATATATATATATATATATATATATATATATATATATTGTGAGCATTATATTAGCCCTTCATCTTCTTCATCTGTATATACTCATCATCATGGCCAGCGGCATTCGCTTCAGCGCGTGGCCGGCATAATAAACCGTCGAGATTGAACAGCTGTCTCGCAATATATATATATATATATATATATATATATATATATATATGTGTGTGTGTGTGTGTGTGTGTGTGTGTGTGTGTGTGTGTGTGTGTGTGTGTGTGTGTGTGTGTGTGTGTGTGTGTGTGTGTGTGTGTGTGTGTGTGTGTGTGTGACGATTGCTTCCATTCTCAAAGTACAAAAATGCACAATAGCGGAGCGTTTTCGCCTCAATGCGGTTGCCATAGCGTATACTTAACGGTGATATGTGAAACGCCTTTCTCGCTTGAACTCCATCGCAGCGGCGGCCTGTGGGCCGAACGAGCCAGTTCGCGACAACTGTGGCGGAACGTTCGATGGCCCGCTACAAACGTGGACGGACAGCAGTGGCTCCTTGCTGCAGAATCGCGGCGAACACTCGAGGCACATTCCGCGGGCAGAAAAGAGAAACGCGTCCACGCTGTCTCGACACACCTCACGCGCCGCTCCGGCCAACTTCACAATGGGCGCAAGAGATGCAAGTGTGCGATCACGAAGAAAGCGGACACCCTTGGGGAGACGGAACGGCGGCTGCCTTTCTTGTCCCGCCTCACGACGGTGAAGGCAGCAATAGATATGCTCGACGCCTAGATTGATACATGCGAGCCAGGCTTTCGAGACTGGTCACAAAATACCTTCGACGGCAGCTGTTTTCGCGTCTCGAAAGCGAGTGCTACATGCAAGAGGTGCAGTTTGAGTAAAACGAGAACAGCGCTTGCCAATAGCAGAGGTTTCGGCTCCGTTGGACAGCCTGAACATTTGTTCTTAAACAAGTTTAACTTGGTCGGCGCTCTGTCTTTATTTACGGCGGTCTTCCGCGACCTGACGGGATTCCTTTTGTTTGGTTTAGCGCACGTGTCTGTCGCCGCTGTCCGTTGAGGCGTGCGTGGTCGAATCATTTGCCCTTGTACGTTTGTGGAGAGTGTCACTGCGCACTTTTCACTATGAAATTGACTTGTGTTAATGCACTTATTGGCTCGTGCAATTTTAGTTTGTATTATTTGGGTCTATGTATTTGTACTTAGGTATTTAACACTTAAGTTCATGTAGTTTTTTCCCATTTCTTTCGATCTGCTGTTCTTGTTTGCATGTTCAATTATGTTATATGCAAATTATGTACTGATGTATTCCCACTCCTCAGGTAATACCCCTATCAAGGGGTCGTTAAGGTAATAAAGTGAAGTGGCTGCCCATCCTGTGCACGAGATATGTATTGGTCGTTTCATTGGATAACTGGCGTAGTGAGTGATTATATCAGGGGTGTTGAACTTCGAATGGAAAGTCATGAGTTGAATGATATGGTTTGTAAGTCATCACTGCCGCCTGTGCTTTACACTTGTCGGAAATATGCACATTCACGTGTTTGCGCAATGCAGTACCAACCCAACTCAAGATACCCAATGGCGATGTTTACGTAACTGTGTATGGGACGCGTCAAGCACACAGAGGGCACAGAATAATTTGGTTTCAGGTGGCATGAAACACCATGAATGTCATTTCGTTAACCACTTTGTGCACCGTCGAAAAGACCGCGGGGTTGTTCTCGCAACACCTCTGCGAAGAAAGCCTGCACTCGTAGATGTGCGTGTGTAATTCCGTCGCACACAACTCGACATTATTCTTGTGGACATTTAATTCCTTTTTCTGAATCTGCTTGCAGGCCGGGTGTATTTTCTGTCAGGCACGCTAAGGGCTACCATAGAATTTCATGACAGGAAAGCACCAGGACTCTATGCACAATGCGTTATATATTTAAAGGAAGTGCACCAAAGAACGATGGCGGATGCTGTTTTGGGACAAAATAATAGCCTGAAGGCTGTAATATTGTCAAGGCTGAGCGTTTCTGTCAGCAATATCGCACAAAGGTTCTATCGTTCGGCGCATATGAACGCGCGGGCTTCCGCACCACGTGCTCGAAACGGAATTCTGGTCTGCCCTCGATTCAGGGCCCGTATTTACAAAGGTTCTTACGCCAAATGTGTTCGTAATAGCAGGTGACAGCCAATCGTGGTGTTGGACGTGCTGTCATAGCGAAGGTGGCCTGCCAATGGCAAACATCAACAACGAATATCTTTGCGAATTCGGCCCCAGGTGCACCGCCGCGCGGCCTCTATATAGTATATTGCTGAATGTGTTAAACCCTCTTGAGCTGTCATTGTCTCCCACAACAACAATAATCGTCCTTGCTAGCTCAATTCGCCTTGCCTTTTTTAAAATAGTTCACAAATAAAATAGTTTAAAATAGTTAAAATAATTTTAAATAGTTTTATAAACGTGCAAAAAGTCTTGTCAGTTCCTGCAGAAATTCTGCATTGCATTTCCCACGAGTGCAGGGAATGCTGCATGTGAACTCGTTCTGCACTAAGTCCGCACAAGAGGTGACGTGCAGATGCCGGCATGCTGCACTTGTGAAACGAATAGAGAAACCGAATGGGTACTATAAGCTACACTGGGTGTTTCAGCGAACACTTTCAAAAATTCTTAAAGGTATAGCCTGTGGCAGATAGCACAATTTTAGTTCATGAGCTGGTCTACTCCAAGAGGCGGACATTACTTGCACAAGAAATTGAAATGCATAATTAATTAACATAAATTCACTAATTAAGTTTTTAACTAATTACCTGATGGCCCATATTGCAATTTACAAATTGTAGCCGTGGAGTTCGCAAGACGGATCCACTTGGAATGAATTCTCGGGATGACACCAGTTTTGAGATATTAATTCAAAAACTTTGCGGAGAAATGCATTGGCTTTCCAGTTAGTTGCTCACAAAACTTCGCTTTATGCATTGAAGCACACAATTAACTGGAACGCCAATGCATTTCTCCGCAAAGTTCGGGAATTAATATCTCGAAACTGGTGTCATCCTGAGAATTCATTCCAAGTGGATCCGCCTTGCGTACTCCACGGCTACAATTAGTTAATTGCAATATGGGTCATCAGGTAATTAGTTAAAAACTTAATTAGTGAATTTTTGTTGATGAGTCGATTATGCATTTCAATTTTTTGAGCAAGTAATGTCCGCCTCTTCGAGTAGACCACCTCATTAAGTAGAATTGGGCTATCTGCCACAGGCAACCTTAAATAAATTTTGAAAGTGTTCGCTGGAACACCCTTGTATATGAAGCTCAGTGGCGATTGGTTATTGTTTTTTAAAGTAATGTATAATGCATTAGTTTTCTCGTGACCTTTCTGCAGTAAGGCTTATTCTAGGCGTGACAGGGATATACGCATAATACTGTCGTATTGTCCATGCATAACTCGCGGGCGACGCGCGGAGTGTATGCGGCGTGCACGCATTGCACCGCATAAAACTGCCGTATAAAACACTGCACCGTTCCAAGTGCAGAACTCTGAGTTGCTCACGGGCGTAAGTTGTTGCTCTTGTGTATTCTTCAAAAACTCCAGTCAACACGATAACAACTCTTGAGTACTCCCATTTGACGATGTAAATTGAACTCGCGTATTGAAATGTTCGGAACTTCCGCTGGATTAGAAGCACTCCGAAGTTATTCCGACACCAAAAACAGAAAACCCGTCCTTATTTCTTCCTACATCTTTACTGTGCATTTTCTCAACATTGCTACAACATATAGTATTTAAACATGTGTCCAGCTTCTTGCAGTTGAACGACGAGATTGATCCGCGACAGCACGGTTTCCGTAAGACCTTCTCGACAGTTACCCAACTACTTGAGACGATTCATGACTTTTCTGCCGTCATAGAGAACCAAAGTTAAATTGATATCATATTTTTAGATTTTGAAAAACTAGTTTGATCATGTTTTACACCTAACACTACGGCCCATATTGAAAAACATTTCACTACTCTAATGGGTAAAGGCTTATCTATAACGTCTCGTTGCCAATATGTGTCTATCCGGAGCACGAGCTCGCGGCCAGCACCAGCCAAATCAGGTATTCCGTAGGGCTCAGTCCTGGAGCCACAACTTTTCATATTATTCAATAATAATATTTTTCAGGAAACAGTCGCAAAAATTAAGCTACATGTGCTGACGACTGGATCCTCTACCAGGAAATACAGACTTCTAACGATCAGGCTTCATTAAGCTCGGCGTTAACTAAAATGCAAGAATGGTGGTCAACATGGCAAATGACTATAAATACTAAGAAATCTGTTACTATGACAATGATTAGATAAAAGGTACCATTGTATTTTCCATATTCAATAAATGGTAAATACCTCTGAAAGGTTAGCAGTTATAGGTATATATGCTTGATTATTACGTCCGATCTGCGGTGGAATGACCATATTACCTTCATAACAAGTAAGCCTACGCGGAAACTAGGACAATTGAAAAGATTGCTTCGTCAGTCGACACAATAAATAAAGCTGTTGGCATATAAAACCTTCATTCGCCCCGTTTTAGTATATGCCTCCGTCATCTGGAATCCAAACACCCGCACAAATATCGAGAAACTAGACGCAGTTCAAAGGGAATTGGTCCATGTTATTTATAGGTCTTAAAGCTGGCAAACGTCGGTAAGCTAGCGCCTTATTAGAAAAGCGAACCTTGCTTCTTCACAGCATAGGCGATACTGTGAAAGAATCAAATACACGCATTTGCTTCTTTACCATAATAAGCTTGGTATAAACAGTCGTTCATACAAAGATGACGCCATGCATCGGAACACGCGTGCTTATATATCATTCTAAAAAAGGTTGCAGTGGCTTAGCTCGGCTATGCCAGGATATACGTAGCGTTAGCAAAGGTTCAGCTGATTATTCTTAGCTTTCCTGGTTGTCTCCTACGCTCAACCGCTAATTACCAGGCAACTACTTCGGGATCCGATGAGTCAAGCTTCTCCGTTCTTCTGCGCTGTTGAGCAGCATTTGCGCTCTCCTTCTCCATGGCTATACCACACTGGCAAACGCCAGACAGAAGCGCAGCGGCTCCAGCGCAGTGTCAGACAGCGACTGCACAGCGAGCGCGCGCCGGCGCCAGTGCGTCTACCACGGCTACGACGTCACTCCTCTGGAATGCGCAGACCGGCGGCGGTGAGTCGCGCGCGGCGGCGGCGGAGTGCGCGAGAGGTGCCGGCTCCGGTGGCTCCGGTGCGCAAGCCGTGTGACATCACTGATCCTTGCGCATGCGCAGCACGGCTCTTGATGTGCCGCGCGAAACGGGCTTGACTAGGCCAGTGTAGCTAACGCTACAAAATTGAAAGAGTTTGCATGTCGGACTAAGACCTATCAGAACTTTTTTTTTTCCATGAAGCGTGCGCGAATGGAACAGCCTTCCGGCAAACATCACGCGCCGTGGTTGCTTAGTGGCTATAGATACGGTGTTGGGCTGCTAAGCACGAGGTCGCGGGATCGAATCCCGGCCATGGCGGCCGCAATTCGATGGGGGTGAAATGCGAGAACACCCGTGTACTTAGATTTTGGTGCACGTTAAGTAACCCCTGGTGGTCTAAATTATTCCGGAGTCCCCCCACTACGGCGTGCCTCATAATCAGATGGTGGTTTTGGCACGTAAAATCCCATAATTTAATTTATTTCCGGCAAACATTGCTGAGCAACCACATGTATCATCATTCGTGTCACAGCTTCAAAGTATGTAATCTTCCTTCATCGTGGCCGGCAGCTTCTTTCTTTATGTCTCTTTCTTCTGTAATTTGAAGCGCACGTATCATTCTTGCCCTGTGTTGTTGCTTACCTATAGTTTTCAGCTCTTTCTGTGGTTTTGTGCTTTTTATTAGTACGTGCTTTTTCTTTTTGTTTATGTCTAGCCTGAACGTCCGTGTCTGTTCGCAGAAACTATCATCATCAGCCATCGCTTGATCGCGTCGTCTTCTTCGACAGCTGGCACGTTGGCGCCCCTCGGCGCAACCGCGCGAACGCGCTCGTGCCACTGCTCCCGCGTTCGTCGTCTTCCACAGCTGGCTCCGTTGCCGCTCATCATTCCAGCGTAGACAGACAGACAATGAACTTTTATTGAGGTCCTGAGGGACTAGCCGGTGGAGACCCGCTGGGGCCTCCGGCTCGCCGCTGGCTGCTCCCATGTCGGAATCGGGAGGCCAAGCCTCTCCGCTCTTTCACGGGCCCTCTGGACGGCCATGGACTGGAACTTGAGTTCCGTACTTGAGATGGCCTCGTCCCAGTCCTGTTCGCTGGTGAGTGACGTATCCCGTAACGCAGGACACTTCCAGAGCATATATATGTGCTAGAGTGCTAAACACCTCCCCACAATCCGGGCACTGTGTAGAATTTCACTTTTCTGTCGTAAAGGGGAGGCCGCGTTTACTGTGGCATGAGCCACTGCTTAAGGGGTTATGAGCCATTCATTGTCTTACGTGACGGAGATTTAATTTTCGAGCAATTTCATTTTGAAGAATCGCAAGCGGCAATGGCGAGCGGATGCTGCTAACCACGCCACCGAGCAAACTCGGGAAATCGAACGCAAGCGTTTGTGGTCCGACAACAACTCGTCCCTCATCAGTGTGATCGGCTCCGACCAACAGCGACACAATGCTTTGGAAGTGTTGCATGAACATTACGCTACTAGTGGACAATACCTTGGTTAATTTAGAGTTTGCGGAACGTGTAAGGAATCTTTAATCAAGGAAAAACTGCCTGCGTTCAGCGCTGCGGTGGCTCAGTTAGCTAAGGTGTTGCGCTGCTAGCTGAGCACGAGGTCGCGGGATCGAATCCCGGCCGCGGCGGCCGCCTTTCGATGGAGGCGAAATGCAAAAATGTCCGTGTGCTTGCGTTGTGGAGCACGTTAAAGAACCCCAGGTGGTCAAAATTAATCCGGAGCCGTCCACTACAGCGTGCCTCATAATCAGAACTGGTTTTGGCACGTAAAAACTCAGAAAGAAGAACGTATACCCTCCATTTGTTGTGATAAGCTTCGCTTATCATCCACCTTCCCGGAGTGGAAATGCCGACGATTTTTTTTTTAAATTTTTATCTCCTGTACCGCACACATGGGTTATCGGGGCTTGTGCTAGAGATTCGAATTGAGTGAACTATAGAAACTGTGTAGCATGCATAAGCTTCGTTTCGCACCTTTTTTTCTGTAGCTCGAGTTTCATGCTTGCTTATCTATTTATGTATAACATATCATTCCTTGTTGTGTGAGACGTTTGAAACTGTGTAATTTGTACTCCCAAATTGTGCAGCCATTTGATAACATAGTCACCTTGTAAATAAATAAAATAAAACAAATGAATGCGCTAGAGGACGAGTGACTTGCTGTCATCTGTGCGGCATTTCGGTTACCGTGTCTCACGTATAGCACTTCTATAGCAAGCGGGACTCGTGCATGTTCCGCTTGGGGTTAAGTAGGCCCCGCACGGATCCTACAAGGACTTGGTTTCCTGAATGTGATACTTGGGTGTGGAGATTGTTCTTACATGTGCGGGACATTTCTCAACAACGTCGTCTGATAATTGTTGTCTACGTAGGGAATCCTGCTTTTCGTAGATGGGCGAAGAAAGATGGCGACTCAAGGGAAAGAAAGCTTCGCTTTAAACATCTTATTTACTTTATTTGATTTACACAACGACATTCACAACTGGACGATCGAGTGAGCCAGTTTGTACATGAGAGACAACTGGAAGGTGATCATGTCTGGCACACCATGACATTGACAGTAACGCAACAAGCAGATGGCCAGATCATAGGTACTCACTTACGAGTATTTATACTCGCTCCACACTGATTCCACAGGCGTGAGATGAAGCGTTAGTGAGCGAGGAAGGGCGGGAGTGGACGTGAGCCTGAACGGGGACGTGAGTATATGAGCATGAGTGACTGATATGAGCATGAGTGACTGGAGCTGATTCCATCGTCTCCAAAAAAAAAAAAAATCCTGACAAATTTCGCCAGCTCATCATCTCGTATTTCATTGCGTAATCTCGACAAAAATGCGTGTCCCCTTCTTCTTATGTTTCCTCGTGATATGCCTTCTGTTAGCTTTCTCGTTTATGGGATCACTTTGCTCTTTTTCTTGTATTACTATGTTTCTTTTTTTTCTGATTAGAACGTCACCAGTCCAATACATTTTTTATGCAATACTGATGTAATCCTTCCGTTTATGGGTATATTGTTATTTTTTGTTGTGGTTGCTATTTTTGTATTCTTATGTATACGACGTTGAATTGCCTATTCTTATGCGAACTGTACCTTTTATTTTATACTCTAATAAGCCCGTCACCTCTACAATTATTTTTCTGTAATCATCCAGCGTACGCAGGAATTCATGAACATTCATTATTATTAGGCCAATTAATCGTGTATGTATATTATGTACCAATTATGCATGCTGTTTTCCTTTTTTTGTGATGCCCCCCTTACCCAATACCTCTCACGAGGCCTGTAAGGACTTTTAAAATAAATAAATAAATAAATAAATAAATAAATAAATAAATAAATAAATAAATAAATAAATAAATAAATAAATAAATAAATAAATAAATAAATAAATAAATAAATAAATAAATAAATAAATAAATAAATAAATAAATAAATAAATATGAACATGAGTGACTGTCGGCGAGTGTGAGCGAACGTGAGTTGACAGTGAGCGAGTGCCGGTGAGTGGATGCGCGTATGAGCGGGGCCAGTGTGGATGGAGGCGACAATGTGTGTGAGCGGTTTGGTGAGTATGAGTGGGCGCGAGCAGGTACGCGAATGAGTACATAGCGTGGAGAAATATTGGCATGTGAGTTGGAGTGAATATATCCACTCATTATATCGACATACTGACCAGATGCACACAAAGTGCTGTGTTTCAGAGAAGCCAGAGCAGCGCACGAGAGTATAGCGCAGTAAGGGTCCTCGTCCCGTGAATTGAAAATTCACGCTGCTCCCAGAGCAGATAGGTGAGGCACAGGACATGAAATGCTCCGTTCGTTGAAGGGGCGAAGTGTAATACTATGGCACCTCACGTCGGTTTATAGCAACGTCGGTCAAATGGAATTGCTTCACCTATACATAGAGACAATAAATCCCTAGGCTGTCTAAAAGCGAGGAAGCCTTATTGAATGACTGGGAATTATTATGATAGGAAATTATTAATGTGGCCGTATTGGGTGATACAATGACAATCACACCCATCTGTGTAGTTATTGGCTGATTGGTCCTGCTATGAGACCAATCGGAATCGACTCTGCAGATATGTCGGCATTGACGGCTCCCAATACAAGAATGACGATTATTGATGCGAAGAGGCGATGCTCACGACGGATTACGTTCGTATTAATGAGGATAAAATAACTTCATGGGAGACTCCGGAAGATTTCATCGATCGTGCCCAAACGGTCCGGTTTAAATTGTGACTGTTCCCAGCTGCCTCGCGGGTGATGCTAGCGGAATTATTGTGGCATTTTGTTATGCCAACTGCTCCTCTTCGAGACCGTGTAGTGGTTTGTAGAAGCTACCTGCTCTGCTTCGCGGCCACAGTGAAAGCCATCGCCCGTATTCACAAAAAAAGGGTTCATAAGCTAGAACTGCTCGTAAAAGCAAGATCCCAGCCAATCGTCATGTTATGAGAAAGGGCGCCGGCGATGTGCATGCTTGCACTTTCTGTCGAGAAAGTAGACTCTGCCGCTTCCACTGCCGCGGCCAATCAGACCGGGTTCTTCAGCGATTGCCTCCGCGGAGATGGGAATCAGAATAAGCGGCCCCAGTTTCGACGCACCTCCTTAAAGCGAAGTCTCGCTTTGTGCGAACCCTTTATCGTCGTCTAGAAAATCTTGCAAGAAACCTACGAAGAGCCTTTCACAACGACCAGCCAGGTCGCCGTGGCAATTCCATTAGAACTGGCGTATACACACCCGGAAGCTGGCTGCAGATATAATGCTCAGTGCACATGGCGAGCGCTAGCCGCTATATCTTGGGCACTGTGTCAAATTTTAAAAAGTGACCTACCTTGTGCGCGGGACGTTTCAGCGCCAAGCGTCACCACATAGGAACCGTACACGTGGCCATCTGCGCGTGGCTCAATTTCTTTTTCAGCTTTTATTTTGTCTCCGGCTGCCAGGCAGCCTGTCGAGTCGTGTCCTTCCTTGTCGCTGTTTTTTGAAGAATCGGTTTATTGTGACCGCCAGCAATTGGCGGCGAAAGTTTTCTTAATTGGCATCAAATTTATGGCGTCGCACGTATAGCCTCTTCTTTATAGAAGTAGAAAAGGTACGAAATTCATGGAGCGAAGCTTTATACGACGAAACTTGCGATTTTCTAGCGGCATGCAATCGCACCACTCCGCCACATGTTGTCGCGCTTGACTATATACATGCAGGGTGTTTCAGCGAACACTTCCAAACATTTGTAAAGGTTGCCTGTGGCAGATAGCAGAATTCTAGTTCGTGAGCTGGTCTACTCGAAGGGGTGGACATTTCTTGCAAAAAAAATTTAAACGCACAATCGGCTAATTAACAAAAATCACTAATTAAGTTGTTAACTAATTATATTATGGCCCGTATTGCAATTTACAAATTCTAGCCGTGGAGTTCGCAAGGTGGATCCACTTGCAACGAATTTCAGGATGACACCACTTTCGAGATATGAAATCCCGAAATTTGCGGAGAAATACATTGGCGTTCCAGTTAGTTTCTTAACAAAACTTCGTTTTATGCATTGAAGTATAACTTCAATTTGTAGGAGGAGGAGGAGGGGATAAAGAGAGAAGGCAGGGATGTGAACTATAAATGCGTCTGGTTGGCTACCCTACTCTGGGGGATGGAAAAGAAGGAATAGAAAGATGAGCTAGAGAGAGAGGGGGGAGAGGAAGGACGCGGTAAGCTCGCACGCGGAGGGCCTGAGCAATTCAAAGGCGTTCACATAGGCCAGTCGTCCTCAAGAAAGACAACCGTGCCTTCACAGCTTTGTGGGCCGACGAGCGACGGGGACGGTCTTCAAGTAGCACCTGCACGGACAACGGCCGATCATCCAGTCGCCGCAATGCGATAGATCATGTTTGTCTTTCCGACTGAAATCGCTAGAATTTGTAAATTGCAATATGAGCCATAAGGTAATTCGTTAAAAACTTTATTAGTGAGTTTTTGTTAATTGGTCGATTATGCATTAAATTTTTTTTGTGCAAGTAATGTTCGCCACTTCGAGCAGACCAGCTCGTGAACTAGAATTGTGCTATCTGCCACAGGCAACCTTTAAAAATGTTTGAAAGTGTTCGCTGAAACACCCGGTATATTTTGCATATAATACACTGTTCCCGGCGCAAAGTAGAACATGAAGCAGGGGAGCAAGAAAAAGGAAAAAGACAGAAAGGCGCCATCCTCATGGCGCTTCTACTTTGCGCCAGGAACAATATGTTTAGCAAGCCTTAAGCACAACTTGCCCAAGAACAAGTTATTTTCGTATATGTTATGCACAGCGATTATGCAACCAGCTTAGCTATTGTGGCCAGCCTTATTATCTTGATGAGTCATTGGGACAGCGCTGATGTTGCACATCTCAAATAACGATTTCTGGCAAAAACGCCATGCACATTATTTGTGAGTCAAGCGCTGCATGATCCTGCACCTTGCTCACTTTATAGTCGATGATGTGTGGTGTTTTGTGGCGCAAGGGGGGCCAGGTATGGCCAAAGAGCGCCATGGCAAATGCACTGATACTTAAGATTGTTCTCAGATAAAGTCCAATTACAACGCACTTCTCTTGTGGCGGGAACTGGCGCCACGAAGGAGTTCTATAGTGGGCGTGACTGTATACTGATTGATCGTCGCAGGCTAAGGCGCGTGACACGGGTTTACATCCGCGTACTTTTCTCTGGTGACATTGTAGGTACTTTGTCTAATCGCGAATGCAACGCACACCTGCAAAACCTGCTCATATATAAACGAAATGTGTGGCCTGAGTCGGCTGTCTTTGCCGTGGGTAACTTGTTATCGTCGATGAAGCTTTCTCCGTTGACTTCGATCAGACGGCACTAAAATGGCACGCATGACGCACCTGAACGTTCGCCAGGAGTCTTCAAACTCATTGTTATCAGTTATTGTGGAGTATTCCACCAGGCTCGGCAACTTCGCAAATAACTGGACCCGTAGATTTATACTTTGCACACAGGAATAAACATTGGTACGTGTTGTAAATGCATATCGCGCCTGTTCTAATGTTATACGATTACTAAATGCCCCATTCGCTCGTGACATTTAGTAATGGCATAGAACTAGAAGTCCATTCAAATTATCTTGCATTTAGTTCATTAAATTTAGTACTGTGCTCGTTCACAGTGATCCAGGCGCCTCCTGCACGAGGTCTACTCTGCCTCGCCTTCAAGTGCATGGGAATGCGGTGAATTCGTTCTACACGAAACTTTTTGCAACGTGTGAAACAGATATGACGACGTGGAGGCGGCGAAACAAATAGCACATCCTGGACTAGTTCACGAAATATAGTCCAATCGAATTCACTTCTCACAAGAACTTTTCATTTGGCTGCTCTTTCTGCACTAGTTTAGGTATCCAGGGAGGGTATCGTCCTCGATTTGACAGCGCGACGGCGATTTCACCGAAGTGTATCCCGCGTTTTGAATACAGCAGTCAGCCGATAGCTGGTATAGCGAGGAGATTTACACGAAACCTAGACAGTTGTCAGGACACATTAATTGGTGAACTTCATTTCGTTCAAGTGGCTTTCTCGTGGGTTGCGTTTCCTGGCGAAAAACTAGCATCATGGTCACCACTTCGTTGCCACCACGTACTGCCATGTCGAGATTAAAGTTACAACGAAAAGAAAATACCCTTGGCACTCCTATGTCGAAAGGCTTAACCGCCCGCACAAGACGGCAGGCCATGGCGGCACTGACTCCTTGATTCGCAAGCCCACGAGGAGCTGCTGCGCTGCACTCGCACGCCGTAAAATTGTGCGGCACCACTCACGACACTACTCTCGAGAACTGGTTCGGAAAGTGCAGCCAAATCGAAGGGACAGTGGCGTAGCTAGGGGGAGGGGCATACCGAGCACGTGCCCCACTCTCGAAATTTCTTTGTTCATACGCGGCCTGCCCAGCCCCACTCCGCCACCCTCTATCCGTCCTCGGTCAAGTGCGTCGCCCCCCCCGAAAAAATTTCGTCTTCCGTTTGCTTTTTGTGCGCCGAGTACGTAACGTGAAGCGTTTGAAAGGCACGGAACATATATGAGCCACCGTCGGTCAATCTTGCACCCACAACAATACTCGCAGGTACGTAATGGCCCGAACATGGGCTGAGCCGATAAACAACCTTCGATAGAAGCGAACCTTTGTATTTCCTTTTGGAATCGACATTTTGCTCGACAGCTGGCGTTGCTATAAAGAGCTGATCAGAGTTACTATGTAGGCTCCCTTTGAGCCTATATTGTAAGCCTACAGCTGATTACCTGAGCCGGCAAGGGTTTCCGCCTGATAATCTCCGAGGTTGACAACAGAGGAGGTTCGACAAGTGTCCATCAAGGTATAGAAAGCAGCAGGCGCTTAGGACTTGTTTTCTCAACACCTTGGGGCCTTCAGGAAACTACTAGAAGCTCACGTGGGGAGGAGGAGGGGGAATTAACTTTTATTTCAGCGAAAGAAAAGAACGCAAGCTGGCGTCTGTCTTTCTGCTTGCGTCAAGGGGAGGGGTCCTCCGTCCAGGACTCCTACGGAGTGGGGAAGAACTCTCTTCTACAGGTTGTCAACCATGCCCTGTCATTCTTTCCCCGTCACATTCCGGGCCCTTCCAGACGAAATGCTGCCTTTGTACACATGAGACCTCACAAACCCCGCCCCATTATTGATTCAGTGTCCTCTCCTGGCAGCGCGTCAAGGCGGAAGGTTGCCTACCAATGGCGACCTTCCTTGACTTCATTCACGACGCCAGTCTGTCCGCCGTCATAACGGCATCAAATATTCACTGCATCCCCCGAATGAGGGTGAGCCACCCGTTGAATCAATAAACACATATCCTCCACTCACGTCGTTTTCCCTTCATCGATGCAGTTCTCTCAGGGCGAAGGCAGATTGAGAATGTACCGGCGCTGTAAACCTCTGAGGCGGGCCTTTTCACGAAATGTTTTCTTATCCATACTAATGCCAATTTGACGGCATCGGTAAAGAAGAAGAAAGCAAGGGAAAAGCAAATGCGGCATGACACTTTTCAACGACTTGCCCAAATGCGAGCACGATAGCTTTTAATACCAACTGACGTGTGTAATTCTGTACAAGCATATGAGCCGTATTATTTTATTTCTCTTGTATACTGTATACACTGAAATTGTAAATCGTAAAAGTGAGGGCAAACCCGTATACGTTCACGTTGGGAAACTGCAGGAGCTGAGTCTTTTCCCCTGCCTTTCACCCAGAAGTCTCGGCGATCGGTTAGCAGACTGATATGGCCGAACGGAAGAATGAAAGTAGAATGTCGCCACGCGAGATACACCGCGTGATGTGTGACATTTAGATTACCGTCGTCAGGGATCTCCGCAAGATCTGAGCTTGCACGTGGGGGGAACGAGATGAAGCGGCACTGATATACAGCAGCAACACGTACGCAAGTCCTTCTTCCAACACGCTTGCCGCTAGCGCCGATATCCACAGTCCTAGTTTCGATACGCTACCTGCAAACTTGTTTTACGCAGCGCTCGTTGTTCTTCAAGCAATCTACGTCTCCTTTCTCCAAAGATTTATTTTAAAAACCGTGATAGCACCGACGAAGCATTCCGTTGATGGTGCATTCCTTGTAACCTAACATTTATAATACGTTCGAGCATAAGTTACAAAATTCGGTTTTGCACTATAGAAGTAGTCCAATGCCGTATTTTCGTTCCGAGGCAATGATACACGGATGCGCAATAGGGACGTAATCAGCGCATTAAAGTGGAAACGCCATGGAATTCATTTGCTGCGACGTGGCGCATTTTTGACGTGGCGTCGCGACCACATATTTCAACGTTTTCATCGTACGTTGCGCAATGTATAATGGCGGACAAAATGTTACAGCCATATGAAGCCTACAGACAATGAAGCCAAGGGAGGCACAGAGAAATCGACTGTACATTTTTTTTTGGGGGGGGGGGGGGGTAAAAAGTTCAGAATTAATTATGAATGAATGAGTATTGAAGCTGAGATAAACCTCTCATTATTAATAAAGGAAAAAAGAAGTAAAAGTGAAAGAAAAGCAGGAGTGTTGGAATAGCGAAATTTCCGAATTGAATCGAGTACGAAAGATGGCCTGCAGATTCGATTATCAAATATTTTCTTATTTTTAATCAAAGTGAAATATAAAATTGCGTGGAGCGCGTTTGGTAAAAAAAAACAGAAGGCTTACGTAGTTACATTAATTGATACATATGTAATGCCGTTCACAACAGGTCATCCTGTCAACTGAGAAGCGTGTAAATGACGTAACAATTGAAAGGCGATCGTATGTGATGCACCACGGCCCTGAGTGTAATGAAACAAAGTGATAGCAATTCACCAGATGCACGTGGAATGTTGTGTTCTCTTAAGAAGCTGAATGTAATACTACAGCACCGCACGCCGTTTTTAAGGGACGTAAACATGGTCCAGAGTGGCTAAATAATTTATTACTTTTCATAAATACAGACAATAAATTCAGAGGCTGTGTAAAAGCTGCGGTATCCTTGTTGAATAATTGGGAATTATTGAACACAAGAACCTGCACAACACCCGGGGCTCTCCAGCAGCACAGTCACTTGCATCGATCTTTCTTGAGAGTTCTTTATTGTGCATGATAGTAAGGTTACAAATGGAGATTATAGAAACATACAGAGGGAGGTCCCATAGTCAACAGATTGTACAGGGGACCTCCCATTAAAAATGAGTAGATATGTGAATACAAGCAGCTATATGCAAACATACCAAACACCGTATTAAATAAGTCATTAGCTAACATCGTAAACAATTTTAATAACACAAATCAGTTAATAATAAAACGGTAGTCATGAAATGATTACATTGAGTGCAAAAATTCACGGAGGCTTGATTTGAATGTGTAAAAATGAAAGATCATCTTAATATGACACGGTAATGAGTTCCAAAGTTGTGTGGCTGAAAAATTAGTAGTGAATTTACCGTAATCTACTACTTCTAGGTTTTGGTAATAGATAGCTGTTAGTAGAAGCGAATCGGGTAGATGTGGAGTGAGGAATTGAGGATATTGGCTGTTAGTAATTATCGGGAACGGGAGCTTTCCGTTTACAGATTTATGGACAAGTATTCCAAGGGAGTATTTATTTAGTTTCTGTACTGATAAAATGTCATTAGAACTGAGCAATGAAGATGCTTCTGATGTGTAACTGCTACGTGTGATTTTGGGTATGCTGCAGTGGGGATAAATGAGCGGGATACGTGTTTCCCCATGAGGATATGCAATAATTAATATACGTATGAATGAAAGCGTATTAAAGAGAGATGAGTGTCTTCAGATTAAAGAAATTGCGAACTTTAATTAATATTCTAATTCCATAAGCTGCCTTCTTGGTTAAGGATAAAACATGCTCATCAAATTTTAGGTGTTTATCTAATGTGACGCCAAGAAACACTACACTGTCAGTAGGATAAAGTTTGCTGGAAGCAAAGGTTAGCGATGGAGACCCCGAGATAAGCTTTTGCTTAGCTGTGAAAATGACGAAGGTAGATTTTGCAGTATTAATGTGTAATCTGTTTAGTCGGCACCAAGTTACAATGTTTGCTGCGTCGTGGTTAAGCTTGCACATTAATAAATCAAGGCTTTTGTCTGAGGAGAAGATAGTGGTGTCGTCGGCGTAAAGAATACATTCAGATGACTTTAGGCACTGTGAGAGATCATTAATATATATTAAAAACAAGAGAGGTCCTAATATAGATTCTTGCGGCACACCAATGTTAGCTGTTTTAGGGTGTGAGCAAGTACCGGATATTGATACAGTGTACTCTCTATCGCGCAAATAGTTCCGTAATAATCGCAATGCTGGGCCAGTTATACCAATAGAATCCAATTTAGCAAAAGTATGTTATGAACAAGTGAGTCGAACGCTTTAGAAAGATCAATAAATAATGCACCAGCAAAATTGCCAGTGTCAATTGCCTGCCGAATCTTATCTGTTAGAAATATTAATGCTAAATCAGTTGAGTATCCCTCCCGAAAGCCAAATTGATTTGATGACAGGATATGAAATTTTGACAAATAACTTGATAAGCGCATTACGATTAGTTTTTCGACAATTTTACTAAAGAACGAAAGTATGGCAATAGGGCGGTAGTTAGATATTAGACGTGTATCTCCCTTCTTGAAAACAGGGATTATTTTGGCCTTTTTCAAATAACTTGGAAAAATTCCGGTCTTAAAGATAAGGTTGACTATGTGGCAAAATATTCCGGATATTAAGCACGCTATCATCTTTATGAGAGATGGGCTGAAGTTATCAAGACCAGGTCCTGTGTTTTTTAGATTGGAAATGACTGATTATTTCTTGAGGCGTTGCGGGATGAAGGAAAAAGCTATGAGGCACACGGGGGTAAGTCATGGTAAATGGATCGTCACACCCTTGATTATCTGTACAGAAGAAATTAATGAACGAGTTTGCAATATCCAAGGGATTATCAAGGAGAAGATCTTCCGATTGTATGATGTTTATTTCGGAATTACGATTGGATCGCCCTAAAAAAACTGTTTAATACTTTCCATTGTTTTTTACATCATTACCGGTACACTTAATTTCATTTTCATAGTACAAAGTTTTAGCCTGCTTGAGCAGTTTTCCTAACAAATTTGAATATTTGTTATACCATTCGTGAAGTGCAGTGTTAAATGGCTGTTTTTTGGTTTTTCTGTAAAGGTTATCTTTTTTCCGTAGACAATTTAGCAAACTGGTGGATAACCACGGGTTACGAGGAGCTGAAAACGTTTTTTTTTACAGTTCGTTACTACGGTGGAATCTGTAATAGCATTGGAAATTATTCTTGCAAATGTGTTATAGGCAGTTTCATGATTATCGCATGTCATTACTGGGGACCAGTCTGAAGTGGTAATTAATTCAATGAATATTAACGAATTCAACTTCTTTCTGGTGAAGCTTGCATCGGCAGTGCCAGGAGTAGAAGTTAAGCGCACGAATATTGGGTAGTGATCGGTTATCAAAGCTTGGACAACACCACAGTCAGGGTTACTAAGAAGATTAGACAATATGTGGTCGATAAGCGTACCCTGTTTATTTGTGGGACAGCGAGTTGGAAGAGCAATTAGGTTTTCATATCCAAACCCGCTTAGGCAGCTAACATAATCATTACATAGCGAGTTGGATGTATCTAAAAGATTAATATTAATATCACCCATGATAATGGCATTTTTTGCTGAAATGTTAATTTATGCAGCAAATCGTGTAATGCGCGTAATGCTAAGCAATACGCGCTTACAGATGATGAAAGTGAACGATAGATGCAACCGACTATTAGGTTTTTCTTATCTTGTGAAAAAAATGAATCATGAAATTCTACCGAAACAGATTCGCAGTTCGCCACATTGAGTGTCAAATCAAATCGCCTATGGAAACGCAACTCGGAGGATACAAAAATAGCAGCGCCACCATGATTACTGTTATCACGGTGGCAATATTCAGAAGAGTACGAAGGGAAACTATACAAATTATTGTGAGATGCGCAGAGCCAGGTTTCACTAACACAAATAACGGAGAGGTTATGATGGGTAGAAGATAAAAATTTGTAATGCCATCCATGTTTTTTTGCAGACTGCGCGCATTGAAATGGATTAGTGAACGACAGGGCAATGAAAAATAAGGCTCAAGTTCTTCAGGTAAAAAGTACGAAGCCATTGAATACAACTTAAAGACTGAAAATTAGAAGGTTTATGCAAGGTTAGGTAATAATAGATAGATCAGAATCAGAAGCGATGCAAAATACCCGACTGTCGGGAGATTTCCGCACCTTGATCTGACAATTTTCGGTCCAGATGAACCGCCAACCTTTGTCCTTCTTTAAAGCAAGCGCCTTGGAAAACAGGCGCTTATTGTATGGCGATAGATGCTCATTGACGAATATCGCCTGCGTGTTCTCTCCTGAAAACCCTACGCTCCGGGTATTCACTCGGGCCCTTCGCGCCTTCTTCATGAATTCAGTCTTTTTTGTTCGAGAGCAAAAACGCACGATTATATTCTTGTGACCAGACATTGCTGGTACGCGATGCGCTGTGTCAACATCAGTGGCTGAGACTGTACAGTTGATTTTGTTGCCGATGGCAGTCAGGATTGCAGTACAATCCTCTCCCTGAGTGTAGGGCACCCCCTTTATTTCCAAGTTATTTAATCTTGAGTATTGCTCAAGGTCAGCGACTTTCCTTTGAAGGGCCTCGTTTTCTGCTTTGAGAGCGCGGATTGCCGCAGACAGCTCAAGCTGTTGAGTTCGGGCTGACACGACTACATCGTTTAGAAGCTTTAGGCGGTCGTCCATGCGACCAAATTCAGTTCTCATTCCACCGATGTCTAAGCCTGTGTCTTGGAGCCTAGTTTGTATACTAACAACAAGCCGGTCGACTAATTCTTTCAACCTGTGCTTGAATATAGCTTCCAACTCGTCCATTCGCTTACAGAGTTCAGCATTTTTCGGCATTGCGAAGATGGCTAAATAGTTAACACAATGTGAGTACAGAAGCAGGGGAAAACGATAGCAGCAACAACAGTAGCAGTAGTAGCAGTAGTTGTTATAGCAGTAGTTATTATAGCAATAGCAGTAGTTATTGGAGCGTAAACTCCAATAAGTGCTGTTATCTCTGATATATGAACAGAAACGAACAACGAACATTCGCCAATATCGAATAGGCATCGAATAAGGTGGACAAGTTCCATTCGTAAGAAAAGACGACGTGCCTCCAGTGGGAGCCGAATCCACAACCTCTGCATAACGCTCGCGACGCTCCAGTTGTGTACTAATTCTTGGGTATTTGTGCACATGTAAACCTAGCCATGGGAGTGTTAGCCAGCGCCAACTCATGAGCATGGCTGCGGATGTGGAACGGCCATTAAAGGATCGACTACTAACACGAAAATATTTTTGCACTTTTTTTTCTTTTGTTGACCTGAAACGTCTTTAGAATCAGTCAGAGCTAAAACCGCATGTAACGAAAACATGTTATAGCATTACCGCTCATATCTTTGCAACCGCACTACACACTTGCTTGGTATCCTTGTGCAGAGGAGAGAAGCCTTTACTCAGTCATGCATGTGTCGCGTGCACAGATGGCGTTGTTGTCGCGCAGGCATGACGCGATCGGAACAAGATTTAGCCTCGCGCTCGTCGTTCAGAGTAAAACTGGGCGAGTTGGTTTACCTTCATAGTAGAAGCAGCGCAAAAATAAGGGCAACACAAGACAGAAGTACACAGGACGGGCGCTGACCTCAGCGCGTGTTCTACGTATGTACTTCTTTGTCTTGCGTTGCCGTTATGTTTGCGCTGCTTCTGAGCAGCGTCTGAGCTGCATCTGAGCAGGAAAGGTCGCGTTTGAGAGAGCTCACTAAGCCATAGTAGGCATTAATTATAAAACTTATACTGGTGCTGATCAGGAGTCCATACAAGTGAGCAATTTCTTGCAGAAATTTCACGCTTGCTCGGCTATGGCCTCCCTGCTTTCGACACGTATAGGCTCCAGAAATGGCGTGAAGAGACTCGGGCAGCAAGACAGGGGGACATGCAACCCCTTTGACCGTCACGGCGGAACGCAGGAGCCCCAACCATCTACGAGTGCGGTGGGCTCGAGCGGCGCAGGGAAACCATAGGTGGGAGGGGGGGGGGGGTCATTTATTTTCCCTGTAGTGCCCAAACACCCTCTGGAAAACAAACGGGCCCACTACGAATAGGGCGCGAGCACGATTGCAGCATTAGACCGTAAGGCACCTCGCTAGCTGTAACATAAGTAAGGCAGGTAAGAGTTCTAATGCGTGAATAAATGCAACTTTGTATTTGGTTACGTCGTTTCTATACCCTATAGCCATTACACGCTCTGCAGCACGCACAAGACGTTTCACATATATACCCCACTGCGGCTGCGTCCCTGATACAGCCTACCCAATTTTTTAATTTATTTTTTAGGTAGCTATCGACTGCATATACGGTACGAAGCCTCAATTACTCGAGATCGCCACAACTTAAAACGCGCGTCAAGCGCAGCACGGCTTCGCACGTGAAAAGAGAGACTCATCACTTTACCGAATGTGGTGGTTGCGGTTACATGGTATCGCAAACAAGAGTCCACCAGCCAGCTCAGCGTGGCGGTTGAAGGTCGTATTGACCTTGTCGCCGAAAGACCGTCGAGTGCCGAATGGACGCTGTTTTCGACAGCACGGCCATAGTGTGCGTGTACGCGTCAGTGGTATCGATATAGTACTACGAGACCGCGTCAACAGGTTTCGGTGACGTTGTGAGTCTCCTTTTTCGCGTCCGAAGCCGCACTGCACTTGGCGCGCATGTTGAACTGGGCTCAATGGAAGGTAATGTCAGTGATTATTTGTCGCGCTTTAATTCAGGGAATCGAAGCTCCATAACATAATTACTGGGTCGACGGCTGTCTAATAAAGTAATAGAAACGAGACAAAAATGTTCTGTTCGTTTTGAGCATCAGGCGTCACGCAGTACATGAACTTACTATAAGGTATATACATATAGGAAAAAGCAAGTAGCCAATAAAATCTCGCAAGGCATCTTGCCATGCATAGAACCCGAAGAATCAGGCGGCAAGTTGTCTTTTTTTTTTCTTTTTTTGAAGCAGCAGGAGATTGATGTAGGCGAGTTGGTGTAACATACTTGAAGAAAAAACAGCACAAAAGAGACGAGGACGAAAAGAAGACAGATACAGGTAGCGCCCGTCTGTTATACCTGTCTTCTTTTCGCCCTCGTCTCTCTTGCGCTGTTTTTTTCTTCAAGTATGTGTTTTCTTCCACGTTAATTTCCATTTTCCTTTATTAAGATCGAATGTAAAGCTTATCGCAAATTGAACCTGTCAGACCATAATTGTTTCCACATCAAAAATAAAGTTCTTATGCTTTACTTGGCTGCATTGTGATATGTCGAAACGGTGCCGAAACGACGTCAAAAATGTGTGTCGTGTTTACTGCCATCAAAAAGAACCGACGCCAGCTTGATCGACGGGCACAGTGACACTCTGTGGACGCGCGCGCTGCCGTGCGCGTCGAGCGGCCGCTGAGTCTGTCGCGCGCGAACCTGTCGGGGTGTCGACGTGGTGGCCGAGTCATTGCGGACCACGTGACGGGGGCCCTGTTGCCGCTTATACGAGCGCGAACAAGGCGGCGGCTCTTAGCGAGTGTTCTTCAAAAGAGGAAATTGGCCAGTAATTATGCAAGAGCCCGTGCAGTGCGGGCGGAGAGGCGGCGCTCGCGGGCCCCGTCCAGCTTCCCGCAAACGCGGAAGTGACACGGCCCACCGGACAATGGCGTCTGTTTTTAGAAATCGTACTCACGACTCTTTTCGAGCGCAACAAGTCTCGTGAGCAGGAAGTGCGTGACGCGGCCGGGCCACCGCTGCCTGCTTACTTCATCGCGGCTAGCACCGGCCGCGGGGACTTACTCCGAGGGGGCGGCCACGCGGATATGATTCCAGACAATCAGCGAAACGCCGGTATTTATAGGCTACCCTGCAAGGGAGGTGTTCCTCCGCATGCACGCATCTCGGGGATTTGGGGAAAGGGGAGGTTAGCCACCGATATGAACGTCGCTTGCAAGATGATGCTGCGCCATTCAGGTATAGGGGAATCCTTAACGGTACGCGGAAACGGACCATTCAAAGGTCGGCAGCGCCTCGCAGACAATAAGTAGAATGAAGCCAGCGAGTCGTTTTCCCGCCCCCTTTCCCGCTTCACGGGCTCCGTAAAAGGCGTCTCCTTTATCGATAAGCGTCGGCCCGCACTCAATCGTCGGTATGAGATGCGTTCTCGGGTCACAAGGGCCATTCCTCTATGTAACGACGTTTTATTCGGTACGCTCTGATGGCTCACGTGTTTCCGCTGTTCACTAAACACCGGAAAAGGTAGCGGCCGACCGCGGCGCTAATCTGTCAGCATGGTTAGTGCCGATTCCTCTGATGTGGAGTCTCGCCCCTTCGCAAATTTGGTCTACACGCGTGCACCATAACAGGCTCCGCTTTGTTGAAAGCGCCAGGCTGTCTTAGTATATGAACATTTTGCCCTTGCGGTGCTGCTCAGCTAACGCGCCTCGTGCAGACTGCATGATAAAGCACGCGTGCAAAGAGTGTAACTGTAAAGCCGTCTAGGAGGAATTAACCGGAGCACTGTTGAAAAAGTCACTTCCCCTACAACATGTTGTTGTAACCTTGTAAAGGCGAGTTTTGCATACGCTCTCGCAGAGTCCAAAAGGTACTTCTGCGGTGGCCACTGGACAAATTATCGGCAAAACACGACATTCCTTTTTTTTTTTCTTGGCGCGACTTAGTTTATTTATTCCACGGGAACAGGTGTTTCGGTAATGGACGTGACGAGGATTCTGAACTCAGCTGGCGTGGTTTCTGCGGTGTTGGCTCAAGTATGCTTTCCCATGTCGAAAATACGACAATCAGAGAACTACTGACAACGCCACGAGAGCATGTTTTTGCTAACCAATTTCGACCCTATATGTGCGCTGGCTTTCTAACCTATTGGCATTTATCAGTGGGCTAGCAGGAACACGTATAGAACTGCTCGAAAAAAGCGCTATCCGAAGGCTCGCACAAGTATCGGCAGCACCGCGGAAGCCGGAGCTGAGACCAGCAGACACTTCCGGAACAGTCATTGCTGCTTCTGTTCGCTCACTGGAAGGCGCCATAAGATTGCAAAGATTTCCTCCTCAGAGCACGAGTCAGCAAGCCTGGGCAAAAGTAAGCAACGTGGTCACGTGTGATATGAAATTTAAAGCGAGTTCGTCGACCGTTCCAGTAGTATATAGCTTCGGATGGATTTTTCTGCACGGTAAATACAAGACTATCTGTTCTACTTTACCGTTCCTTGCAGCAACCACCCCTGTCGCTGTGATGCACTTGCGATTCCCCTGTCGTACCACTCGCTCCACCGCTTATTTTCGTCAACAGGCCGTTTATTTATTTTTATTTTTGCATAATTCTTGCCTGGTGCGATATATCGGAAGTGGTATATACTTATAAACGAAATGCAGGGCTTGTGTCCCGGGCAACCGATCCTCAGCGCCTTAGAGAGAAAGGAGGTGGGTGCATCTCAGAGAGAGTGGTGGCTGCAGCAAGGAACAGCGAAAGACGGAGAAAAGAACCAGTGCACTCGCCTCCGCCACGCCGAAAGCACCCTTCGACAGCACAGCTACTGAAACAGTCGACGCTCTACTGGTTCCTTACTTTATGGCGTGACTGCGTAGACATTCGATGTGCTAAAAACGGCGCAGTTGCAAGCTATCGTTGCCAACTTTACTTCTCTGTTCACCTGAGTGCGAATGTACTATATGGGTGCAACCGGTTGCATCATGTTGCAACATTTCAACTCATTCAAGTAAAGAACCGCTCATGGTGTAGTTGTAGGTCGAAGTTACCGCCACAGAGATGCCTAAGCGTGCACAAATACCGGCATTGAACTGCGAGGTTAGACCGCGGCTTGGAAGTGATAAACGACGGTTACATTAACGGAGCGCCTTCATACCTTACGTCGAGTACCGAGCACAAGAGAGGGAGAAAAGCTTCGCGGCGGTGTTGCTCTGCAGCAGTAAGAAGGTAAAAAGTCACCACTTGGCCAATCACCCCCCCCCCCCCAAAAAAAAAAAAAAAATCACGTTTGTACGTTCGTGCTCAGTTTCCTTTGCAGCAGACGGTACAGCCTTTGGCAAGACTGCCACACGGCTTGTGGCCAAAGCTGGCTGCGAGACATGTACCTGCAGGCATCCGATTTCATGAACTGCTCTTCCGAGTCATGAATGTTCAGGTCGAGAACTTTGAGGTCGCGGTCTGACCCACGCGCTACAAGGAAACGACCAGAATTTCGAATAAGGCTGGATATTAAAGAAGGAATGAACGCGGGCATCGATAGTAGGACTGTAGGGGCAACCCCACTCGTTTAATGGCATGGTATAGTTGGCACAGTAAATATTTTTAGACTACTTAACTGCCACTCAAGTCCGCCTACGCTTCCGCCGCCGTATTTATGCAGTTGTGCGTACACGTTTAGAAGGGGCCCCCAAGGTTGTTTTGGAGCCATGACTTCACTTAGCACTCAGCGTGCAATCCACATACGAGTGCCCTCGTTTTAGAAATAACCTCACTGACTTGAAACGCTTAGAGGGTACCCAAGGACAAACATAAAGGTAACCTATATTAATATATTACATGCGCATTTTTTTCTTTATTTTTTCCCCTCTTAAGCCCGCTATCTCTATATCACGTCTTTTTCAGTTCGAACAGAAAAAAAAAAAGACACCTCCACAGAGCACGGTTGTGCCTCTTCAGGTGGATTTCTGAGAGAGGCGGAAATTACCTGCATACGAAATCGCAATCTTCAGGTAGCTAATGAAGAAGATTCACTAATCAACTTTCTGTTTATTCGCTTTAAAGTACACGTCGCAATTGCTAAATTGAAGCCGGGCGGCGGGGAAGCCATGTCTGCTTAGCAGGAATCAAAGTCTAGCACCACTTTCCAGATATTCGTCCCCGAAATCTGTTAAAACATTCACTGGCTCAAATCATCCCGAACTGTTCGAAGGAAGCTCTTGAGAAACCACTTAACTGGAATGCCAATTTATTTTGTAGCACACGCTAAGGACGGTTATCTCTAATCTGGTGCCAGTTTCTGCTAAGCAAACATGACTTCCCTGCTGCTCGTATTCAATTAAGAATGGCGACATGCACCCTAAAGCGAATAATAAGAAAGTTACAGTGAGTAAATATTTTTAAGGAGCTACCTGGGCATTACGATTTGTCGTTCAAGTAAAGCTGCACTCTCCAGGTAATCCACATGAAGAGGCTCAATTGCGTTGTACGCTCTATGCGATTAAAAAAAAAAGAAGCTGTTAGAACAAACAATCAAATATATAGGCCTTCAAGCCAAGCTATCTCGAGTAAAGATTTATCATCAACATATTACACATATTGAATTCAGAATATGCCACAATTGCCACGGCTTGCTAAGTCGGAAATGATTCAGAAAAAAAAAAAAAAAAAAAAACACTGCGAAGCTCACTTTGAAATTGCCACGCCATCTCCCCGCTATGTTGTAGATTTTTCGCAGAGTCTGCTCAGCGTTAGCTTACTGTACACCATCATACACTCACACACACACTATACAGGGTGTCCCAGCTATCACGCAGCACGATTTAAAAAAAGAGGAACGGCGTTACGCGAAGCAAACCTAGTGCGTATTGTTTCCAGTGCAGTGGAGTAGCCGTCAGTAATTTTTTCGCTACCGAGATTTAATTAATTATTTGTAATTAATTATCTAACTCGAGAAGTACTGTCCTAATTATGAAAGTTTCAATGAGAAAAGTGTAGAGCACCATAAAAAAACACCGATACCGCTTTGTGTTGCTCAATACGTGCTACATAAATGTGTTTTTCCGAGCATGAAAGAAGCCCGCGAATACACGCAAAGTGCCTCGAGCGGCCAGTCACGCGGGAATTCTGCGTGTATTCGCGGGCTTCTTTCATGCTAGGAAAAACACATTTATGTAGCACGTATTGAGCAACAGAAAGCGGTATCGGTGTTTTTTTATGGTGCTCTACACTTTTCTTATTGACACTTTCATAATTAGGAGAGTACTTCTCGAGTTAGATAATTAATTACAAATAATTAATTAAATCTCGGTAGCGAAAAAATTACTGACGGCTACTCCACTGCACTGGAAACAATACGCACTAGGTTTGCTTCGCGTAACGCGGTTCCTCATTTTTTTAATCGTGCTGCGTGATAGCTGGGACACCCTTTATATATGTAGATATACAAGCAGCTTGGGGATGCAGTTGCAGAATTGCGATATCGTTCTACATTGCTGAGTTACCGGGTTATAAACTTTCTAATATTTTTTCTAAACTTTTTATTTTCCTATTTTCGAGAATTATTGTGGTATAATTGATGGACAGCGTTTCAAATATGCCACCGGAAGGTCGGTGCATTTTAGCATTTACTTTTAAGCGCAACAAACTGCACCAAAAAATTGCTATAAAGGATGCCGAGCAAAGCTATTTCTCCATTCCCTTGTATTTTAGGCCAAAGGAAAGGAAACTCAATCGAGTGATGAAATAAGGAAAGTTGCAGTAAAAAATGCAGTCAAATTTGCCGTCAAATATGCAAGCGAGTTTGCAACTTTGACGGAGTCGTCTGGCTCATGACGGAAGTATCTGGAGATCGCTGGGAGAGGCATTCGTTCTGCATTGGGTATAAAGTAGGATGATTAAGATGATAATCAATGTCAAGAAAAAGAATATTGCAAGAATCGATGCAAGGTTGGTATTCACGCGTCGCAGAATATAGCGTTCGTCGCCCTTGAAACCTTGTCCTTAATCTTTCAATTATACAAACGCAATTACACTATACACGTGTAATATTTCTTACCTCTTGTAGTGATGAATCTATCAAAACTACTAGAAAAGCGTAACAAAGGGTTTAAGCATACAACAATATTTTTAACAGTAAAATACTTACTGCAATGAGGAGTAGTCCAACATTACGTGGCTCTGGGCTGATGCTATTTCTGCGTTGGCCTGTGCAGTGCTGCAGACCTTCTCATCCTACTATCCCAGCAGCTCATATCAAGGTGACGTCGACTCCAGACACCATATACGTACAATGCTCGTGTGTTGTCAGGCAGGACCATGCGTATAAGCTTTAGTGATTAGCAAACTAGTATATATTCACTGAAGCACTAGTTGGGTTAGGGGGTTTAATAGCGGTGAATTACCCGTGGTGAGGAAAGTCTCACAAGGAATTTCATAAAAGAAAGAGCAGTGTTTTGCAATGGGTAACCGTGATACGGAGATAATTCAACGCGAGAAAAACTGAAGTTGGTTTTATGCGTCAATGTTGCTCGACATTTGGAGAGGAGGAAACGAATGATGGCGCTGATGGTGGAGTTGAAGCCGTTGACTTTAATACACAGGCGAAAATCTTCTCAAGGGAAAAAGCGAGAGCGAAAACGCGTATTATGACACGTCCATAACCCACGGTTTGTTTTGTAGGAACGATGTGTATAGCAGAGGCGGGTGGACAGTTCGATGCATTATATGCACATACACAAGAGCGTTGACTGGCAACAAATTTATTGGAAAATAGGCGTGCAGAATACGTACTTTCGTCATATCACCCTTATACCAGACCCACGATGCGCGACACTGCAGAAAACTGCAGCAGAGACTTCTGTCAAACCTACGCGTTTCGACAAAAAATCGTGCGCAGAAAAGCAACAATCTCCCAACTTAGCAAACGACACCCACCGCATATACTATATCTATCAAAGATGAATTCTTTTATCGATATGAATATCAAGGGAGCGCTTACGTACACAGGAATCGCGTGACTGCGCGATCTTTTCAGCTTCGACGATTTACCGAGTGAAGTGATCCTCCCTGAGCCTGCTCAGAAGGATGCACTCATTATATACGGGAAAGGAATCGCAGGATTTGCAGTGGGCAGCAGGCCACCATTCGTGAGGTGCGCCGCTTGACAGCACTGACACTACGCGACACAGCCAAGTATCCACTCTAGCGGTATTTATAGCCATCCTATACGAGTGGCAGGATTGGCGCAGAAAGCAGCTGTATCCTTTTTTTAAAAATAAAATTAAAGCCTGTTGGCTCGCGCACGCGAGATCTCGCTTAGTTTACTTACGTGGCTGCTGAAGCTGTACAAAACTGTTAATTGATGATAGGAAAGAGGAACAAAGCTCATTTCGCTGACAGTATCGATGTCAAAAATTTCACTTTATCGTGCACGAACCAGGGGCCAGATTCACAAAGCTTTGCTTTCGTAAGTTCGCTTTGCCATTGGCTGGCCGTCTTCGCTAATGATATGTCTATCGTCCTGATTGGCTAAAATTCTTTCTTACGAAAAATTCTAGCGTTAAAGGTTTTTGTGAATTAGGGCCCAGTTCTGTTAAAATCAAGAAAAACTGTCTTTCAGCATAAGCAGAAAAAAAAAACATTTTTTAAATCAAGGAATCTGCTTTTTTTTTCAATTGAAAGAAAGTTTCTGTAATAAAATTTGAAATTTTCTGTTCTTTCTTCGTTTTTACTTACATTTATTTTTCACAGCATACTACATTTTCGGGCATATACGTCAGTAAGGGCGCGCGTCTGCCCCCGTGCCCTTCTCGAATTGCCTGAACAGTCTTCTAAGCTGTCCATAGTGAAGGCCGAAGCAGTTGCAAGTCCTTGAACGCCGCTACAATTCCGCCCTCCGCGTATTCTAGCGCACTCATCTTTGAAGAATGCCCCGACAATATGCTGGTGCGTGTTATCGGCAGCAGCTATAGCTTCGAGTGAGTACAACCCCTTTCGGTGTTTACAAACAGAGCTTCCCAAAGATTTCCGGTCACGTGCTCTGCAACAACAAAACTTACAATAGCCTATAACTCTGTAGAAATCTCCTGCTCGCACCAGTTTTGCTGCTGAATAATAATTCTTAATAAGTGAGTTTTGCCGCTAAGTAAAACTACAAAGCTGCATACGTTAGCTCGACGCATGGGGCACTTTCCTGATATTCGAACGCATCAAGAACATCTGCCTAAAGTATATTATCAGACAAAATACTTCTTTTTCCTTAACTAACTTATCTGTCAAAAACCGGAAGTTTTCTGGGGTTATGGATCCGCTGCTGGGCCACAGCGCGGATAATAGGGTCTACAGCCCGGCCGTTTGACGAGAGCTGGCGTCCGCCGGTGTATACCCCGGAAGCCTCCCGCTGTTGCCTCTGAGCCTCGGTGAGGCGACACTGGCTTCCCGCTGGCAGTCGTGCTGGGCGACGACGGCCCCCCGCTGCCGCTCGGCGGCACGAGGAACGTTCGCGCCGCGGCGTCGTCTTCGATGGGGAGATGACCGGAGGCGAGATTTGGGCGCTCGATCTGTATATACGCGCCAAGATGTGGTCTTTTTACGTGTTCGGTGCTTTTTTTAGTGCACGCCTGGGGAGTGCCGCTTTCCTCTACGTGGCTCAGTAGCGGCCCCCCTTTCGGGGCTCGTTCAAGGACGCGACGCGCTCACTTTTGTCTGACCCAGATTCGCTGGTAATTGGAGATGGACTCGCTCAGCGGCTAATTCCCTGGCTCCTCTCTGGGCGCCGCTTTAGCCTCGTTCGCCGCCGCACGCGCGCGAACCAGACCAGACACAGAGCACGGCTCTGGGCGGCCCGTTTCGGCGTTGATGCCCGCCGGCTGGCCGCGGAAGTTCAAGGGCCGCGCACGCACAGCGCGGCCACTACGCTGTACCTGGGTGGCCGAGCGAGAACCGCGACCCGATCTGGCCCGAGGTTCCGCGGGAGCCGGAGGGCATCGTGCCACGGCGGGCGCTTCCAAATCATCCATTCAACAGTCGCGAAAAATACACTTGTTTGACGTTGGCTCAGCAAAGCTGAATTCCCACTCCCCGACGATTGCACCCCCCCCCCCCAATATATATATACATATAAAATAAAAGTTAAAAATGTACAAGCGGGGTCTGTGTGTGCAACGCCGACTCTGTTATTCGAGAGCCGAGTAGAGACTTAGAGATCTGAGTCGACTGAGCCGTGACGATTACGTAACATGTATTTCGTTAGCGCAGTGGAGCTACTCACTGGGGAGGATTAGTGGAGGAAGGAAATGCGCCGCCTAGACAAACATTCGCAAACTTGCGGGGAGCTTTCAACGGCCAGGCACAAGTGCTGCCTTCGTTTTTCAGGCGCGTGATAGATGCTCCAGGCCACATGTCGCCGCACTCACTAATGAGATCAGCCGCTCACCTTTATTCCTGATTCGTGAGTGTGAGCGGATCATCCTGTTCACAAGAGTGTGCACCGATGAGCGAGTGTCGTGAAATGCTAGGTGCCTATTTATCGACACATATTGCAAAGTTGTCGGTGTAGTGATAACTCTCTTCCTGCTTCGCAGCTTTGGTGCGCCAATATTGCCGCAGGGTCCTGTCACCATACACCCAGAAAACCTGTGCTATGTTGTACATCACTGATGGTTGAACAGCCACATTGGTTGGTTCAAAAAACAGCGTCTCGCGATTAGCAGACGGAAAAGATGCCGATGTCGACAGGGTTCCAGAAGCGTTCCTCGGCGTTTAGCGCAAATTCTCGCTGAATGCGAAGAACAACGATAGTAGACTTGATGTATGAGCGTTATGCGAAACGTACAGAATGAAACCATAGTAAATAATGATAACAGTGAACGCATATCTGATAATGTAGATCGGTAACCAATTTTCACTGTAGGTATAGATAGGACTATATATAGGTAGATAGGATGTTTGGTCCCAACATCGTGAGCACACCCTGGAAACTGTATGTAGTGGTAAATAATAACAAGCGGGAAAAGGAACATGTGGAGAGGAATGTAGGGAGGTTAGCAGGGAAAACGTCCGGTTGGCCATCCCACACAAGGGAGGAGGGAATATAGAAGAAATGGATCAGTGAGAGAAACAAGGCTGCAAGAACACATGTGCGTGTGAGGAAAATGTCAAATGTATGGTCAAACGCAATCACACAGATTAGTGGATTAAAAGAAAGACAGAAAAAAATACGCTTCAGTGCTTTCAGAGCCTTGTGTGCTGATTAACGGCGAGGTCGGCGTTCCAGTATCTTCTCCGTAGACAACGGCCGGTCGTCCAATCGTCCTAATTCGATGGAGAGCGATTGTCTTGGCATCAAACTGACGACAGCCGCACAATATGTTATCGATGGCCTCGACGCAACCGCAAACAGCGCAGACAGAAATTGCGAGGCATTCCGTTGATGGCAGAGTTGGTTTTCGTAAAGGCAACTCAGACACGTCCTACACAGGAGAATTGACGCGCGTCGAAGGATTCCGGCTGGAGGTCGGAGCTGCGCGGAGTCGGCAAAGCGCTTCGAGGCTATACGTGATCCGAAAGGCCTGAGCCGCTTATGATAAGGAACCGAGGTTGCCTTGCAGAGGTATAGGGCCACCCCGAGAAATTAACGACTCTGTGGTTCTTTGGTTCGGCATTGGCTGTTGTCTACTGTGAGGCACGGGGCGATGCCAATTCCCGAATGTAGCACTTCTCGCCGGCGCGGAATAGCTTCCTTGAGTTCTGCGTCTGGGAAACAAGAGGCGAAGGTGCACAAACAGGAATGCAGGTCGTCATCGGGAGCAGGGTTGAATGTCACGGGCGTGATAGAGGTCAGGGCGGCTGAATGACTGAGAGGAGGCGGCGTCATGTGCCGAGTGCGGTCGGGCCTGCGTTTGTCGTCGCAGAAAACAAAACCTCTTTCAGCGATTTGTCTGCGGTTGTTCGTTACCAAGCAAGGGGACAGTTGCACGGGGACCGAGGGCATGCGCGACCAGTGTTACGTGTATGCCATAGCGATCGTGATCTGGAAAGGTAGTGCTCGTCACGTTCTGAGGTAGCATACGAATGTTTCGCCAAACTGAACTCCATAAATCTATTTCGATTGCAGTCGTGAGAAGTGGGTGCAGGGGAGCCAACAAAATGCAAGCTGGAATAGGGCGCTATAGAGCTGGAAAAAGTGCCAAATAACCCCAGATTCTTTAGGAAGTAGCACGTGATCATAACAACCCCGTCGTCGTCATCATCACTTTTTATGCCCACTGCAGATTGACGGCCTCTCCCAGCCGTCTTCATTTACCACTACCCAGCTGACACCATCCTATCAGTGGCGCACCGACGGGCCGGGGGGGTTTCGGGGGTTGTAACCCCCCCCCCCCCCCTTTTGTTTAACCCCTGTTCTTTCCTTGCGCATTTGAGTACTGCAACTAAGATGTAAGACGCGCAATCGTCTGCACACTCGCAAAACGTGCATTTTTTTTTACAATTTCCCGTGAGGAAATCGAAATTAGTGCTGTTTAGATGGTATTGGAAAACTGTCAACCCCCCCCCCCCCCCCCCCCCCTGGCAGAGAGATCCTGGGTGCGCTACTGCATCCTATGCCTCCAAATTTCTAGTTTTCAGCAGTTATCGACTGCGCTTCGCTTCCCTCTGCCCCCACTATGTAATTCTAAAATACCACTCGTTATCTGCCCTACGTATTACACGGCCTTCCCAAGCCAACTTCTTGCTAATATCGATTAGAATATCGGCTACCCTCGTTTGCTGTCCTCAGTCTCACGCCTCTTTACGTTACGTCTACCATTTTTCGTTCTATCACTCGTTGGGCGTTCCCTAACCTTTTCTGAAGCTTCTTTGATAGCTTCCAAGTTTCTGCCCCATATGTTAGACTAGTAGAATGCAATGATTGTACAATTTTCAAAGATAGCGTTAATCAAGACTTGGTAATATGCCTGTCGCATCTCTCACATGCGCTCTAACCCATTTTTATTCTTTTGTATATTTCCTTCTAGTGATCCTGGTCCACTGTAACTAAGTGGCCTAGATAAGGGCACTACTGCACAGATTCAAGGGGCTGACTGCCAGTAACGAATTCTCCTTCTCTTGCCAGAGAATAGAACATTATCTTAGTCTTCTGAATATTAATATTCAAACCTACCCTAACACTTCATCGGCCGAGGTCCTTAGTCATTTGTTTCAATTAGCCATCTCCAGCGTTGCTGAACAGGACAATATCATCTGCAAACTTCAGGTTGCTGAGGTGCTCCCCGTTTATCCTCACACCTTATTCTTCCCAGTATAGCAGTTTTCTAAGTATGGAAAGATTGTGTCTCCTTTCCGGACCCTCTCAATTCTTAATCTGTATTTGTCCGCTTTTCTTGTGAAGAATTAGGGTAGCTGTGTAATCTTTATAGATATTTACTAAGATATATATTTTTTTAAATTTCATGTTGTCTTTTACTACGCAATGCTTTCATGACTCCAGGAGTCTATGCTGAATCGAATGCGTTTTCGCAATATATGTTAGCCATACAGATAGGTTGCTTATAAGCCGAATATTTCTTAATTACCTGATTGATGACATTGATTTCCTCCGTGGTTGATATTCCATTTGAAGACCAGCCTGTTCACTGGATTGATTGACGCCATGTGTGGCCCTGATTCTATTGGAAATTACTCTTGTTGAAAAACCCCGCGTTACTCCTTGAACACTTTGAGAGAACTTCGGTGTCACTGGAAGAGCTCCTGGAAGCTCTTGGCCAACACTAAAAGGCTTTCCGTGTGCAAAAAAAAGAAGAAGAAGAAGAGAGAAAAAAAAATCATTGGCTACAGGACCACAGCGGCCGTGCTGTAGTAGTTATATACGTATAATAATCGGCTTGGAACACGTATAATTGTTGGATCGATTCCAGATCGGATACCTTCTTTTTATGTAACGTCGTCTGATTCCTGAACTATAAAGCGTGACAAACGAACAATGATCGGCCCGTGTCCTAGTTAATCGCTGTTCTCAGTAAAGCCTATGGAGGACGTCGGTGACCTAATGCTCTTGCCAAAAGCTCCTGTTGTGCGTGTGAGCGGAGCTGCTGCTTGGCCGTGCCTGGCGCTCCGAAGCCAATGAGGGGAGAAGGTGAAAGTTCTCTGCTTTTTCTAGGTGTTTGGTACTCACCAGCATCATGCTCAGAAAAGAGAGGCAGAGAGAGAAATAGAAGAGAGGAAAGGGAGGGAATGCTCAGGAATAAGTTGGCAAGCCCAGTGGCTTGGTAACTTAAGCCGAACACGGTGTGCCGTAACGTCGAGCTCAACTGGGGACTCCGTTTATGAGAAGGTGGTTTCGGCCAACGTAATCCAGGAAGCATGAATAAAGCATAGAACGCCTAAAATACACTGCCGGAGTTGCCAAAGCGGCGCCTGTCAACAGCGACAATAAGCCTGCACTTTCATAAGCGAAGAGCGAGATTGAGGCAGACTCACTCAAACTTTCCCCGAATAGTCGGCACAGATAGATGAATTAGCTGCGCATACGATAAAGGGGGTGAACTCATGCGGAGAGAAAAACAAGAGCAGAGAAGGCGGTGGCACAGGCAGCGTCAACCTGACAGCGCCGCGCTGCTGGAGTGAAAGGCGGAACGCCGCGATGGCGACAGGGCAGAGTGCACGGGGTCGGGGCAGCGGCGCAGGCCCGCCGGGAGCCAGACGCGAAGCGAGAGGGAACGCGACGGAATCGTAGGCGCTTCGTCGGTGCCTCTTTCTGGTCGGGAATATCCACTGAGCGAAAGCGTTCTCACGCGGAACGTGGGGGCGAGCCCGTTGGGATCGCCCGGTGTGCCATGGCACGCTCCCATCTCGCGCCGCGCAGGGCGCGCACTGGTTCGTCGGGTTTCTGTTGCCATTGCGACAGCGTCAGCGGCGTTTTGTTTTACAAGCCGCGGCTGCCGTCTGACCTGCCTTATTTAACGCAAACAGGCCAGGGCTTTCCTTTTTATTTCCTCCAGTCGCTGGTGTAGCTCACTTCCTTCACAGCAGCTGTATTCCTGGTTGGCCGCCGAAACGAAAAAGAAAGAGGAAAGAAACAAGCGCCGGCAAGCTGCTCGTATACGTACAGCTTTGGTGGTAGCCACCTATCCGCCGCGCTATCTTTCGCGCTGTAAGTTTTCTGCGCAGGCTAATGGAAAAACCAGTTTTTATTGCGCGAGGCTCGCCTGCGTATGGTATGGTAGCAAACACGGCACAGCCTACGGCCAAGCGACGCGGTGGTGATGTGTCAGAAATGAATGCGATCTCGATCGCCCCGCCTAGGAGAGATTAGGAAACGCGACTCTGTTCGCGTGCATGCAGCCAGCACACGATGTAGGACATGCTCACGCGATGTGCAGATCCCGAGGGGCTCCGCCGTGTCCACTGCGACGGCAGAGCGCCGTGCTTATTCTTGCGTCGTTGCGTAAACGCCGTCTGGCGCTCCTTTAGCGCTTAATTTGGGCACGCGAGGTTCACGTTACAGGCAAGCGCGCTCATTCTGCTCTACTGGTTGTTTATTTGCTTGCTCGGCTTGCAACAGATATCAACTCTTGAATGAACGAGTTGAACCAGCAGAAGCAGACTCAATAGAGTGGGGGAAAAGAGACACCGCGGCGCTGGCCTGACAAATGCGTTTATACAAGTAACCAACACAGGGTTTGAACGCAGCTACATTCTGGACGATACCGTGCTTTACTACAAAGAGAAACCAACAAACTAAGAATGGGTTGGAGTGAATTCGAGTCATGAACGGTAGCTGGACAATATCCCTCAAGAGTGTACAAATGAGTGCATTGTGACCGGCGTGTACATACAGCTAACGGACCCACCAATTGCCAGTGTCGCCCGAAGGCCGAGGCATTCAAAGGCGATAATAAGGTTTAGCGCAGCGCTGAGGCTCCTCGTACGGCGTTCAACAAAACGCACAGTCGACATCCTGGCGCGACGCAGCACGCGATGCGATTGCTGCCGTGCTGTCACGGCAGCAATTGATACCCTGACAGCACGACGACGGCGGTGAAAGAAAAGCTCGATGTATCACGTTAAAAGATATCGAACAACATGGATCTGAAAACAAATAGGAGTGAAGGGCATTCTGGTCAAAATTCGGAGGAAGAAGTAGGGCTTGGGCAAGACACCTGACTCAGATTATCAGTGGCCTATCGGCGCGAGAGAATGGGACAAGCAGCGTCAACCTGACATACGCGATAGGGGGCAACAGGACGGGAGTAATGATAACTCGCAGGCATGCATATAAAGTGCGCCTTGTTGGCCCAGGACAGGGTAATTTAAGCCTTAGGAGAGGTCCCGCATTGGGCATAGCCTGTTGTGAAGATGACGGCGATGTCACGAAATAAAAGCCCTCTCATGACGTCCGCGACGGTATCTCGACAGCTAGAAAAGTGCGCCCACACACACATATTCAATTCCCTTTATTTACGAGATAGTTCTGGCTGGCTGCATTAAGCTAGAAGCCGTGTAGACAGCTTGACACGAGCTCAAGTAGCCGCTGCAAGTCAGACACAGCAAAAGAGCATGTCCGATACAGAAATCAGTGGTACAGAAACAAAGCAAATCACAATATAGAAAAAAAAAACAGTTTTGTGCACCATCACAAGCCTGAAAAATAAGAAAAATATCAACTTCAAAAAACTTGAAAAACAAGAATAGCTACACGGACAATCTTTATACAAAATTTCATATTGGAAATGTAACTAATTACCACAAAATTTTTTTGTCACATGCAATGAAAGTAAAAGACAAAGAAATAGAAATCAAGAAAAATGTTGACGTAGTTCAGATTTCGTTAAGCTTCAGACGTTTTATATTTATTTAAAGTTGAGGGGAGGTTGTATTGTGGCATCCACATCTTGTAAGTGGTACGGAAACGGAGTAAAAAACACGTATTTATGTTCCGCGTATTTACGAGCGGCCGTTATTAGTGTAGGGATGCTGTCGTTTCTAAAAAAAGATGCCTGAAACTGCCATTCGAACAATGAAAACAGAATAGAATGCGCTAATCATGCATATTTTCAACATTATATTGTATATTTAGAAATCATGAAAATTGGAAGCAGTCTTCTTACGGGTATCAGAGTATACGTTTGATGTTTTTTTCAACTATGGATGTATAGAACATACACATAAACATCTTCCCGGGCGCCAACTCCTGCACTTCCCCTACTTTCGGTTCATCTAGTGTCGGCGACCAACGGGACGTGGTTGCACTTTTCTTGGACTGACATCAGGTTCCTGGCACCTTGCCAGCTTTCGTTCTCCTTTGCCACGGGATTGGAAAATCATTCAGGTCAACGAGACCATCGCATTTTTTTTCTAGGAATGTTCTGTTAGTGCATGTCTCGTCCTGTGGTTGAATTCCTCTAGACAGGTGCTTCATTTTATTTCTTTCTTCAACCACTAGATAGACTTTTGAGTTCCTCTAACTCATTTTTTTTTCTAATTGGTTCTGCGCTCGTCATGACATCAATGGAGCGAGCATTCTCTTTCTGTTGTGTTTTTCCCTTCGTTTTTTTCGCCGTTTAGAGATCCAATAAAGACGATCCCGTTAGGATACGACCGCTCACTGTCTACAGACACGAATAAATAGGAAAGGAACGGGTTTACAGTATGTGGAGCAGCCCGAACGGCCCGAACGATGCGGCAACAAAGACGACGATACAAGCTTTGCGTTTCTATTTCCTTTTTATTTGTCACTTATCTTTTCTGTTTTTCTACTCCCGTTCGACCCTCGCCCTATCCACCACAGTGGGTTTGTGCTGTTTTCTTGGGGTAACAACAGAGTTAACTTTGCCCAATCGTTTGCGCTGTTCCACATGTTGACCCCCATACATTGACCAGCTAAAATTCTATATGATTGGTTTAGAGGTAGGTGCGTGTAGTGCAGTGCGGTTGGAGACGTTGAGGAAGGTGAGAGTCCCAGGGGTAGAACTACCCACAGCCCCGCGCCACTTGCTTCTTTGCCCTCTTTCCTAGTGCAGTGCATTGATGTACATGCAAGCTAGAGGAGATAACCGCATCAAAGTTTGTCATCCTTAATGATTCCCGCGCTGCCCTTAGCAGAATACACAGAAATGTGGGTCATGTACCCGTCTTAAGTAGCATTATTGACTCTGCCAACAAGATTACATCTCGTGGAGTATCCCTCGTTGACCTGTGGATATACTTTCGCCAGTTGTTATATCGAAAATGTAGAAATTGATGGACTAGCTTCCACTTGTGCTCACAACGACTGCGACTGCCTGGGAATTTTGTGTAAGCTTGATGGACGCTCGTTTACTGATTCGTCATCATACCTTTTTAGGCAGCACCCCGACCAGCGCGTCGCAAATGGAACGTTTCCATCCTGTGTTTGTGGTCGAGACTTGCCTCGTCGCGCTAGAGCCCTGCTGTACTCAAGCAGAGGGTTGGCTGTGTCCCGGTGTGTGAACGTCTACACCGACAAGAACGTGCGGATAGTGTGCTTTCTGTGATTCCTTCGATACACTTGGTAACCTGATACTTGAGCATCCTGGTTTGCTTAAGCAGCGCACTTCGCTACTTGAGAGATCGTCTTCTTTGCTTGCGGTGTACGATCCTCGATGAATGCCGGTTATGCGTCTCGACCAACGGGAGCGAGCATGACATGGCAAGAACTTTATTTTGGCCCAGAGAACGGGAGCGATCGAGCACCCTGCTTACTTTTCTAGAAGAATCTGACTTGGGCTTATCATTTGTAGCGCATTTTTTTTTCTTTGTTTGCAAGTGACTAGACCTTATACTTAATTTATTCTACTCTTCAATATACTTTGAATTAGTGCAAATATTAGATTGCTGGTTTTAAAGTCCTCCAAGGGCGCAGTGGGTACTCAGGGACGCCGTAGCGGGGGGGGGGGGGGGATATTATTTCGGGCTCTACAAGAGGGCTCCACCCGAGAATAACCACACCAACCACTCTTCGTACAATAAAGTTTATTCTATCTCTCTCTCTCTCTCTTCGACCACCTGAGCTTATTTAACGTGCACCTAAATCTAAGTACACACACGTACTCCGCTACCATCGGAATGCGGCGGCCGCTGTTGGGAATGAAACCCGCGACCTAGCTCGTGCGCAACACCATAGCCGCGGAGCCACCGTTGGGGCTGCCTAATTTCTTTCTGCTCCTCTACCGGTGCTCTGTTCTTTGTCATTGTTTTCCTTTATTTCGTAATCTCTCGTTATAGGGCCAACTGTCCTTGGTGCGGTGGCATACCTACCTTAATACACGTAACCTGGGAGTGCGCTAAGCACCCTCATAGACCAAATACCAGTACCACAATGGAGCAGTGGGAGGCACAGCTCGCCCGCTCCGACCTGGCAAGACAAAAGTCTTCAATTAGCCAGGTCAGGCAAGCGGCAGAGGCCAGTGGGGCCCTGGACTGAGAGGCTCCGACCACCCCTCCTTAATATCTTTACCATTCGAATAAAGTTTCTAAAGTTTCTTATCTTGTTCTTCATTTTCTTCCCTTCTTCTCATCTTCGCTATCCATGTTTGCATCCCTGCTTCCTGAAGAGTAGGCAGGCGTAGTGCACCTGCAGGTGGCAGTTGCCAGCCTGCTCTTCCTCATCCATTTGTCTCTGTCATTTGTATAATTTATGCTTTGAAATAATAATAATAATAATAATAATAATAATAATAATAATAATAATAATAATGATGATGATGATGATGATGATGATGATGGCCAATCAATCAATCAATCATGTTTATACTTAACGTGTTCAGGAAAAACCCCGAGGTCTGAGTGCTGGCGCACGCATACATTAAAAAACAAAAACAAAACATAAAACACTGCATGCGAATATAATTAACAAAACAAATTAATAAAAAGAACAATTGTGAAAAGAAGAGAGTACGAACTACAAAGCGCAAGGTAAATACAAAAGGAAAAGGAGGAGAAGGTCAGTTGAACAGTGCGCGAAACTATGGCAACAACAACAACAACTATGACACAACAAGGCAAATCTCGGAAAAGAACGTCGAGATATAAAAAAATGTCAAGATCATGAAAATAAGAGTTATAAAGACTCTGTATTCTGTGGACGGTTCAGTGTTGGTGATGACAAGAAGGAACATGGAAATGTCTATGTTCTCTGGTGATCTTGCGCGGAATACGAAACATGATAAAACTGAGGAGTTCGGGACAGGTCAGGATACCGTCGTGAAGGAGTTTGAAAATAAGCAGGAGGTCAGCACGATTACATCGGCAGCAAAGTAAGGGCAATGACAATAATCCAACAGTGGTAGAACACGGTCCAATGTCCGTGTTTGCGAAGCGGTGATGATATATGCTTAGAAACATTTTCTGGGTCCCATCAATAATGTCACTGTTGGATCTGCAAAAGCCATTCCAAACGATCGACGCATATTCGAGTTTAGGAAGACAGATGGCTGTGTACAACTTGCGGAACGGTGTAGGAGACTAGAATTCCCTCGACAGTCTGCAAACAGAGCCAAGAGTGCGCATACCCCGCATTGCCACACGTTTAGTGTGAGCAGAAAAGTGTAAGGTTGCATAAAAAAGTACACAGACATCATTGATCTCACGGACCTTACACAACGGTACAGAATCTACAGAACAAGAAAAATAAATGCTTGCTGTTTTGCTTGTGAAAGTCGTGACTTTGATCTTAGCAGCATTCAAGGTGAGGTTATTATTTTTGCACCATTTAGAAAAAGAAAACGGGTCCGACTGCAGGTTGCGACAGTCATCAACAGTGAATTCTGTTAAAAATATTGATGTCATGGCATATAGAAGGAAAGAAGAATTCTGAATAGCGGAAAACACGTCATTAATAAAAAATTTGAAAAAAGGGGTCATAATACTGATCCTTGAGGGACGCCGCTAGTTTCCATGTAAAAAGAAGACGTTTGGCCATTGACGTTAACATAACGTGATCTGTCAAGAAGATAACTGCGCAAGAGATGCACAACTGACGAGTCAACATCAAAGTGCGTAACCTTGATCAGAAGCAGCGAGTGGCTGACTACACCAAAAGCTTTGCTGAGGTCCCAGTAAACAGTGTCAAGTTGCCCCCCTTTAAAGTACCGGCGCGGATATCCGTGTCATGAAACTTGCGAGATTTGTGATAGTGGAGCGAACGGCGAGAAATTCATGCTGATTCGGTCAGCATAAAACAATAAATCTTTGTTTTATGGGCCCAGGAATAACCTGAGTCTAAATAAATAAATAAACAGGCACATAACGAGCAACAATCCAGCATTAACACAATGTTGAGAGACAGAGTACAATACGGAAGGAGAGAGAAACTATGAGAAGACAGGAGTGCAGCTAGAAAGAAGGTTCCTGGGAAAGTGCGCAGCTTGGAACAGAAAGAAGACAATACGTTTTGAAACATATCAACGTAGGCCATATCACTGTTGTATTCTGTGGAGAGGCAGGCGTCTATATACTGAAAGAGACAGGAACGTGGAAGGGTCTAAGTTCCCCGTAGTCTTCTGCGAAACCCGCAGTGAAACAGGAGCTAGTAGATCCGAACATGCAATAATTGCATGAATAACTTAGTATAAAAAGAGGACGTCGGTACGACTACGTCGGCAGCTAAGTGACGGAAGTGTAGGATGATTATTCAAACTTGAAATGTTGATGCGCGAGGTCGGTAAAAAATGTTAATATATATACTTATAACCTTTTTCTGTTCACGCTCATTTAGTATGCTGTTTTAATCGCTTGTGACATTTCACACCACTGAGGCATATTCAAGTAATGGGAGGCATATGGATGTGAACAATTTGAGGAAGGGAAGTGGGGTGTGGAATTCTCTTGTAATTCTTCAGACGGAACCGAGCGGGCGCAGGCCTCGTGATGCTACACGCTGAGAGTGGGCGGAGAAGCTTAATTAAATTACCATACATACAGCACACCGAGATTGCTTATTTCCACAACCATGGTCAACACTGCACGTTCCACAGAATAAGGGAAGACGATATTATGGGTTTTACGCGCATGTGAAAAAACCGTTTAATTGGCACCATTCATAAAATGCGGATAGGTCGGACTGCAGAGCTCGGCAGTCCTCAATACTGTGCTCTGTACTTTACTGTACTGCACTGTCTGTACAATACTGCACTGTCTACAATACTGTCTCAGTTATATCTCCAATACTGTACTACCCCAATCCTTAAGTATTTTGAAGTCATCAGCGTAAAAAAAAGGATTGATTAATGTATAGATAGAAAGATTGATTGATTGTATTTAAGGTCTCAAAGAAACACAGGTGCCATGAGAGAAGCCGAAAGTGGTGTTCACGATTGATCTTAACCATGGCATTTCTTTGACGTGCATCTAAACTTAACTTCACAATGCCGAATGTATTTTTTCCCCGCAAACCAGTCACACATTCTGAAACCAGTCACACATTGACAAATCTGTATAAAAAGAAAAAAATCACCGACAATTACGATACTCTCTAATGCGCAATTTGAGCGCAGACAACACGTTTTGAAAAATATCAACGTGGACAAAATGACTGTTGTATACACTTTGTATTCTGTGGAGAGGCAGGCGTCTATATACTTAAAGAGACAGGAACGTGGGAGGGTCTATGTTCCCCGTAGTCTTCTGCGAAACCCGCAGTGAAACAGAAGCTAGTAGATCCGAACATGTAATAATTGCATAAGACGGACACTTTGTCTCGTGCAGCACATTGCAAACGGAGCGAACTGAGGCGCGACTGCCTCGCTAATTAATCTGGAAATCGCGAGAGGCAGCGCGTGGGTGACGCGTGGGCGTGATTCACAGCAGCCGCCGCAGGCAGACCTCCCAGATAACGCGCGCTACTCTGGCGCCATCTCGTAGCCATCGTCGCTGCACTACGCTTTTCACGCTTTCGCCATACCCTCCTCCTCCGCTTTATGCCTCATGGTTCCACTGTACCCTTCGCTTTCCTCCTCGTGTCTTTCATCCCCCGCTGCGCGTTCGCTCTTTCATCTTTCGCTGTGCTCGTTCGCTCGCAGCAGGAACGGGCGCCTAAGAGCTGCGCTCTAAAAACTGCTGCTTCAAACACGCAATGCTGCTTGGCGTCAGGGAAATAAGCGGACCTTATTGGCTGTGTATATTTTAAGGCGAAAGCCTAAATCTCTATGTTTTAAGGTCGCTGTGATGTACAGAAAAAGTGAGCGAGCTCGCCTCGCGCTTGCCTCGCGCTCGTGCCACTACTCGCGCGTTCGTCTTCTTCCACAGCTGACTTCGGCGCCAGGGGGCGGAAACTCTCTATACCTCCCTTGGGACACACGCTCCCATGCCGATACGCGGCGGCAGCGGTTGCCGGTTATCCAACTGGATATAATTCACAAACAAAACAATGCCTCCATGACATCACTGATGAGTTCAGAAGGTAGATTGAGAAAGCGCGCTGCCAGGAGGAGGAGGGTTTCCGCGGAACCCCCCCCTTTCCCACTTCGCGTTCAAACGGGCTGTGTTCGTGCTCTCTTGCAGGTCCGCTGGCCGCGCGGCGACATTGGCCAAATCGCGGAGCAGAACCCGCTGAAGGGTGCCGCGTTTAGGAAGCGCTTTCTTTCTGTCGCGTTTACCTTGCAAGCTTCTATTCATTTTTATTGCGATAGCAATTATATGGACACTTCAACCGGATTTCTGCCGTCGGCGTCGCCGTCGCCGTGAGGTTCCGTATAGATAAAATCTTCGCCGCGCGCCGTATGCCCCAGCGGAAGCGTGCGGGGACGCGCGCTATCACGGAGAGCGAACGCACTCAATCTCCCACGCGCAAGCAAGGAAGCGGAAAGCCAGCGCCGGAGGGAGCAGGGGGGGGGGGGGGGGGGCACTTCTCTGCCAACAACCGCGCTCGTCGCTCGTCCGCACAGTCTCTTATCTCTCCCACGCGCAAGCAAGGAAGCGGTAAGCCAGCGCCGGAGGGAGCGGGGGGGGGGGGGGGGGGGCGCACTTCTACGCTGCCAACAACCGCGATCGTCGCTCGCTCGCACCGTCTCTTATCTCCACACGGCTCTGACCTTTATGCGCTCAGTTTCCGTTGAAGCGATAGACCGCACGTACGTTCGCCGCTGCGGCGTATCCGCTTGCTGCCAGAGTTTTGACGGTCGTTGTCTGCAGTCATTCAGTGTGAGCTATTCATGTTTGTTTGTGCGCGCTCACACCACGCTTGTTCATTCAGTTAGTAATAGTCGGGCCGCATTTTCCAGCGCACGCTACACATGCAATGCTGCCCGGATCGGCAGTGCAGCGCTACAGATGTGTCCCTTCGCACGCGCTGCCCACGGGAAGCGCTTCTCATCAACACCACCGTTTCACACGCGCCTTCTCGTGGTCATCGAGTCTCTCGTCATGTCGGTCTATACGCCGCAGCACATCTGCTTACTTAATCAGCTCATGTTTACTACAATTCATATTGCTACCAAAGCCGCTCACCTTACTTCGTATGACATTGCTGTGTTGCTATCGCATTCATTGCTTCGCCCTTAGGGCGAAACTGTGACATTTTTTTACATCACTGGGGCATCGCTCGTAAAGCCCCTGGAAAAGAACTTTAATCGCTCGTACACACCAGCGCCACGCACTTATAATGAGAGATATTTATATAGCAAACCGTCGTTAACTACCAATGTTTGCTGTTTAAAAGGTTACATTTCGTCATTTCGGGAATGTAGTCGCTCTGAAATTCCTAACTTGTGGTTAAGGTTAGGGCTACGGTTCAACTGGCCCGCAGATACCAGTGGGGGCCAGCATAAAGAAAATAACTTCCTGGCACCATCATCCGTTAATATTTTTCGTATGTTGTGAAGTGGATCAACTGAAGCTGGCCGATTTCTCACTCAGCCAAAATTCAACACAAGTAAAAGTCGAACGTTTTCATTTTATTCGCAGAATTTGTACTGGAAATAGACTGACCTCCACGCAGTATGAAAGTGTCAATCTACACAAGCAATTTTCATTGACAACTGAAATTTGTACTTAATAAGCGAACATAGATTCCAGAAGATCCAAACCAATTTTTATTTTAACCTTGTCTATGCATGTCGACAAAGTAAAGGGTGAACAAAATGTATATCTGAACAAACACGCACTCAAGCTCTTTATTACAAGTATTACACCGGCAGCAGCTGGGCTGCCGTCATGACGAACGAGTCGAGCGATACTGCTCTGTCAGTCCACTCAGGCTTGCACAGAACTGGTTTACTCACGCAAAATGAATACCTGCTCAGAAAATAGAGTGAAAGACTTGTGCTTACCCAGTGTCATTGGGAAACATGAAAAACTTCGCAGAACTGGAAATCCCGGTGTTAGAACACCACACAGCCGCACAAGACATGTGGTGCCCCGATTTAACCATCTTCGTCTAATGCTTGGTTGGCCTCGATTCCTGCGTCTTCCGTTCCTTTCACGCCTGATCAAGCTTATCTGTGCTATCTTTCCCACCTTCATACATGACACGAGTACTGAAGCAGGTGACTGACCGCGATCCGACTTGTGCTAGCGCTGAGGGAGTGGCAAGGGTGAGCGGAGGCAAGCTCTACGGGCACACGAAGACAACTACTTCCCGCGCTTCGCCCAATTTAAAATTGACAAAAAGAGAAATAACAAAAAATACTTGGGATATCCGGCAACCGCTAGGAGCGCCCATGTTTCTTGAAACCGAAACTAGCACTCGCCTTCCGGGGGTTGCCGATGCCGCTCATCAGCAAGGTAGTGTGTTGGGCGAGTTGGTGCATAGCTAAACAAATGAGTTGTGGCGCAAGGAAAGAAGAAGGAAAACCAAGGGGAGACAGGATAGGGCGCCAAACTTTCAACTAGTTTTATTCCCAGCACATCACCCAAATACATTTCCATTTCCAAAAATGCACATTTCCAAAAATGCGCACAAGGACAAGGCGCAGCACGTGTCACAGGCTACCTCACTGTGCTATCTAAAAACAAACATTCACTTTTGTAGAGGGAAACAGAAGGCACGCTGACACAACCCTTCCTCCTTATGTGATACGCCTCGAGCAGTTCACGGGCTAACACTTCTCTGCTTCTTCCTATCACGCGCGTGTCATCAAACCGTGGTGCACAGCCATGCGAGGCACAATGGAACGGCAGGTGTGAACCCACACCATTTTTAATTGATAAAACATGCACAAAGGTGCTACTTAGGTAAAATTCAAGGAGCGTCAAAAAATTATCAATCGATAAACCACAAGAATTCATGAAGCCAGTGCTTCCATTATGCTCAATACAATGTCTGACGCAGGGAAGAAGTTCATTGTGAGGGACAGAGTAAAATGAGTCCTCAACATCGATGCTAAAAGCGGATCCCACTTTCGTTACTCAAGAATTCGGTCACCGCACCTGAATGTTTTGTGGCAAACGGGTCATCATAGTTGAGCATATTTAGGTGCTTGAGCAAGAAGTGACTAACCTGTAGCTGCCAAGTGCCCTTCTCAGTCACGATAGACCGGAACGGCCTCTCAGGCTTATGTGTCTTTACTGCGAAGAACACTTCAAGGGATAGCCTTTGCAGCCTTTGCAATCGTTTATGCACTTTGCAAGTTTGCCTAAATTCAGTTCCCTGCATAGAGACACGGCACGGCTTTTTACCTTGGCAGGCTTTGCTGTTGAAGGGACAAAATTCTTCTCAATGACACCGGTGGCCTTTTCCAAGAAAAGGCACTGAGGTAACACAACAAAGCCTCCTTCCTTATCCGACTGCAGAAGGAGCAGCTCGTTGGTCTTGAAGAAGGACACAGTTGAAAGTTTGGCGCCCTATCCTGTCTCCCCTTGGTTTTCCTTATTCTTTCCTTGCGCAACAACTCATTTGTTTAGCCGCTCATCAGGCCAGCGTTCCCATACTACCCCTCGCGCTCAACGCCGGAGGGAAAGGGCAACGGCGGCGCTGGGGAGGAGGAGGTAAATAGAGAGCTTTAGATCAGGGGACCCCCTACGCTTGCGTCCCCCTAATCTAAATCTCTCTAATGTGAGCAGCAGCGCAGTAGCGGCGTTGATGGCAACGCGGTGGCGGCACTTGCTGTCCAGGGGGCTGGTCAAGTGGTTAAGGGCGCAGTCGATGTGGAGATAATACAAGGGCGACACAGCAGAGCGACGGCCAAGTACAAGAAAGACTTTGTAGACGTTCTCTTGGTGCAGTGTGTGATGTGTATGACAGCATTTGGTTCAAGGGGGACTTGAAAAAGGTCCAACTAGGCTTTCGCCTTCACATTCTTAGAAAATTCTAAGCATGCCCGGTAATTTCTCAATTTGCGCGTTTGTGGTGCTTTCATGCAGAAAAAATGATTCAAACTTGCGAAGAGACTGTTGAAAATAAAGAAGACGAAGGCGTTCGATGCACGTGCAACGGCCACGAGCGCTGGCACGTTCAGTTGCTGCCACTGCTTGCAACGGTCAGACATCTGGTTCCGGGCCTGATCGCCGTCATTTCGTTTGATTTCAGTAGGTGCCGAGACGCTGGACCCTCGCGTCAACCGAGCAAGGCGCGATGCAGCGTGCGGCCCGACTCCGTTACAGGGATTTCGTCTTTTACAGCGTCCAACCTGGAAGCGCTCGAGCTCCGCGGTCGACGATGCTGATGGACCCGAGGCGACAGCGTCGTTCCAACGGAAGCTTCTGCGACGTGGTACCCTGGAGCGGCCACCTGCGCAAATACGCCGCGTACCTGGTTGGCAACTGGCCCAGCCTGTGCCTGCCGGTCAAACAGCTCATTTCGGACCTGCGTTACCATCGGAGCATCCTGAGTCATCGCTGGGTGAATCACGACATGTCGTACCTGGCCAGCATGGCCAACGGCTACTTCCTCCTCGCAGAGCTCTCTATATGGAACGAGTTTCTGTCGGTCATCAACTTCAAGCTACGCGACGTCACCCCAGGACAAGTAGCCCTGGTGTGTCTGCGCGGTCGTCTGGTTTCCGTCGTGTCCAACGTGCAGCGCAGGCACTCGTTCGGGCTGGTCCACTGGTTGCTGATGGAGTACTGCTGCATCAAGTTCGTGGAATTGTGCGAGTCCAACACCTTCCGAAACAATTTCCTTTTCCTGGACGGCTTCTGGCTGGGCTGCAACCTGGGGCACGTCAAGCTGTGTGGCTACCTGTTGGACGACTACCTGCCTATAAGGAACTCGTCGACGCGCTCCGCTCCGCGGCCACCACGCTCGACACGGTGGAGATCATGAGCATGCGCTTCTTGAGCGTCGGCTTGCACATGTTGTGCGGGATGCTCGGCAGGTGCGAAGCTGTGAACGCCTGCGTGTGTACTCCGCGTACCTGGTCGGCAGTTGTCCCAGCCTGTGCCTGCCGGTCAACCAGCTTTTTTCGAACTTGCGCTACGTGTGAAGCATCCCGAGCCATCACCGGGTGAACCGCAACTGGCGCGCACGGCCAGCGAGGCCAACGACTGCTTTCTTCTCGCGGAGCTCTCCCTGTGGAACGAATTCCTGTGGGTTAACTTTGAGCTACACGCAGTTAGAGCAGGACAGCTGGCCTTAGCGTGTCTGCGCGGACGCGTGGTTCCCGTCTCGTCCAACATGCAGCGCAGGCACTCGTTCGTGATAGTGCACCGGATGGTCCTGGAGCTGCGCTCCATCAAGTTCTTGGAGCTATGCAAGCGACGCATCTCGCAAAACCACTTTCTATTCCGGGACGGCCTCCGGTTGAGCCGCAACAAGCTGTGCCGCTAACTGCTCCAAGACTACTCACCCAGGTGCCTCGTCGAAGCGCTCCACGCTGGAGAGCGTGAGCGTGCGCTTCTCGAGCGTCGGCGTGCAGATGTTCTGCGAGCTATATATACTCGGCAACTGCAAAGCTCTTCGCGCCCCAGTCCTCGAGAACTGGATCGACGTGCCCGAGAACGAGGAACTGAGGCGCGCTGATGCACAGCGCTCAGTGCAGCGCCAGATCCACATCCACGAGCTGTTCGCGACGGATAGACTACTGCTACGTTCTCGCCGACTTGATGTTTCTCAGCATAGTGATCGAGGGGCTCGTCGTGAGCCGCTGGGCACCGGACGCATACGGGCCGCACCATGATGTCGCGGAGCTGTTCGCCGCGTCGCCGACCAGCGCGTACTGTGCGAGACGGTTCGAGATCTACAACTTTGAACTGAACTAAACGGATCTCCTCTAGTGCCACACTTGGATGATGGCAAAATTGAAAAGTCCGGCCTTCAACTACAACATTTTTCGCAGATAATTCGTGTTTTTTTTTTTCGGAGAAATAATGCACTGATGGAGGTGATGGAGTAATCTGCCAGTCTAGGATAATATAGCGTTTTCTTTTAGTGTCCTGTGTCAAAATTTGTCACAGCGCCCTTTAAGACTAGACGTCCCGATCATGCGGCGTCGCATGCATCTTATCCGGCGTGTGTAGTTCCCTATAGACGCTGGGCTATGCAGCTTGAGCTCCCCTATAATACGAGTGCGAGCGGCAGGCATTCCAAATCTATTCAATGTAACTCGGCAGGCGGTTTTTGTCTGGGATCCTCGGCATTTGACCATGTTCTGATATCTGGAGAGCACGTTTCAGGTACCCTGGAAGTTAACGCGTGATAGCAGCAATTTCCACTCGAAGCGGTCGATGTATGCATGTATTTGTACGATGTGTAAAAACGTTTGAAATAAATTTGTTTTCTGTCTTTTTTGTATGATTTTGAGTGGGCTCCTGCTGAACTCTGCTGTCTTACAGAGGTGTAGGATAGCTGGACTGCGTTTTTGTGGGTGGAGCTTGTTTGTAATCTTTAGGTTGTCACCGACTATATTCGGCTATATAATTTAGGCGAGAAACGAACTCGAAGAATTTTGGCTGCAGTCAGAACTCACAAAAAAAAAATCACGCAGAAACTCATCTGGGGGTTGTCCAAGTATGCGTAAACATTGTGCCACTTGCTATCTCCGCGCAGCCCGGTGTCATGTTATGAACCTTGATCCGACCAGTATAAGCCCTTATCAACCATTATCGGTCGTTATCAGCCTTATCAGACTAGATCCGACCCTTATCAACCTTTATCGATTTTATCAACCTCATCGAACTCGATCCGAGTCATATGAACCATTATCGGTCGTTATCAACTTTATCGCAATTGATCCGGTACTCATCAGCCTTTATCTGTCCTTATCAACCTTTCATACAAGATCCGACCCTTATAAACTCTTATCGGTCCTTACCAACTTTATTCGACTTGATCAGACCCTTATCTGAGCTTATTAACCTTATCAGAATTGCTCCAACCATTATACATGTCCTTATCACTCTTTAGTAGCTTATCCATCCACGTCGAACCATTATCAACCGTGATGAGACCCATATAACCTCTAATCACTCCTTATAAACTCTTTGACTGCTTATCTGTGTGCTGCGCGACATGAAGCGCATGAGCCCTCAGACATCGGTGGCATTTAGGTCGGTGAAGGAACGCCCCAACGGAAAGCACATTCCGCGGCCACCGAAACGCATCGGAGATGTGGCGTGTTTGGCATTGAATTTTTGCAAAATCAGAATTTTCTTTATATCTACAATGTTTCAAGTAGAAGGAGGAGGAGGGGAGAAAGAGAGAAGGCAGGGATGTTAACCAGAAATGCGTCTGGTTGGTTGCCCTACTCTGGGGGACGGGAAAGAGGGAATAGAAAGATGAGATAGAGAGAGGGGAGGAAGGACACGGTGAGCTTCAAAGGCGTTCACATAGGCCAGTCGCCCTCAAGAAAGACAACAGTGCCTTCACAGCTTTGTGGGCTGACGAGCGATGGGGACGGTCTTCAAGGAGCACCTGCACGGCCGATCGTCCAGTCGTCGCAGTGCTATAGATAATGTTTGTCTCTCCGACTGAAATCGATCGCAGTGACACAATAAATGTTCGATGTTCTCTTCGCTGCCGCAGTCGTCGCACGCAGCACTTTCGGTCATGCCAATCAAAGCAGAGTACGCCTTCGTGAAAGCCACTCCCAACCACAGCCGGTACAGAAGCGGTGCCTCACGTCGGTGAATCCCGGGTGGAGGTCGGAGTTGGAGCGAAGGGTTCAGTTCGTGTAGCCTGGTGCGCCTAATATTTGGGGTGTTCCACTCAGTTTAAGATAGCTTGCGTGCCAGGTGACGAAGCTACCTTGCAGCGTCTGTCCTGGAAAGAAGAATGGGAACGCTGTGTTGTTCATGATGTGACTCTTGGGCAGCTTTGTCTGCGTGATCGCTTCCACTGATTCCCGCAATGGCCAGGGAGCCAGTGGAAAATAATGTTCCAAGTAGGCTGCACATGTGTTCATAGAGATAGGTTTTATTCCACTATCTATAAATCTTTCAACGTAGCCTTCATAGGAACTGTTCTCCTTTGACATTTGTTTTGTACCGCCGGTAGAACACATTCATATGGTTCAGATATATTCGCCTTGTGCGAGCGCGGGATTAGCTTAGGCTCTAAAGAAAGAAAAAAAAAAAAAAAAGTTCTTAGCTTTGTGGGCTCGGCTTCTGGGCATAGGGTCATAGGTTCGAAACTCGCCACCGTCAACGTGTTCTTCCTTTCGAGTTTATTTCGTTTTATGCATTATTGCTTTATAGCGATTTGTCTTACGTGACGGACGGACAGGTTTTCTCGTTGGGTAGGCATAGAAAGGCTTACGATAGCGTGGCGGCAATAACTCGAAAAACAGTGGACTGCAGAGACAAGCATCAAATAGACAGTTAAGACTGGTAAAGTGGTATTTCAAAACCCTACCTTCGTTCATTTTGTGGTAACATGTTATTTATTAGAAGAGAGAGAGAGAGAAAAAAAAAGTGCGAACTTCAATGCGTGTTTTTTTTTTTTTTTTTTTTTCTAATTTAGCGCCGAAACCAAGGCGACAATGTGACGTCACGAATTTCAAAGTATTTTTTCGCGTGTAGGTCGTTGTGGAGCCGTGAAAATTCTTGAAACTTGCTCAGTTGAGTCTCTAGCTCTTCCGGAATGCAATGCATAGTCGCTTTTAGTTCACAATAACTAGGCATGAGTAGACGACGTCAGAATATCGTTACGTCACGGCGACCTGGTGCGGGAACTGACGGCGTCGCCGCCCATCTGTCGTGTTTTGTCTTTTTGGGCGTCAAGCATTCTGCTCTCGCAGTATAAGAGCGGCTTTCTTCTGGAATTGTTCAAAGGTGATTTACTAATAGAGCTAAACTGATTTTCCTCTTTAGTGGCCTTCTTAATAATTCGTGATCTCATTGTTCATACTTTGCTTTTTGTTTTTTCTGACTTCAGCCGTTACAATACACTTTTCTTTTTTAGTTCGATGCGATGTGGACTACCAAAATGTCCCAAATATTGGGAACTCATGAAAAGAAAAACGAAATTCAATGAAATAAGCAGTTTGACTGCCCTTTATTTAACAGCAGATGGAAGGATGGCTAGTGCACTATTTTTCATAGTTACATATTTTTTTTTCGGGACTCACAATGCGTGAATGTGTTGCGTGTGCTCAGTACGCGTCACCGACATTCCACACCGATAGATTTGTGGCCACCTGCAAGCTTTTTTCTTCATTCTGCCAGTGGCAGTGCCCCTGCCAGTGCCAGGTTCAGGCTTGGGTACATTTAACTTCGACCGAACTGGCGTAAACACGCTCTGCAATTCTAGACCACGTGTACGCGCCGCAGTCGGCGTCAGTTGGCGGCTTAATGTGGGAAAATCGACAAAATGTTTCGGCTTGTTTAACCGAACCACTACGTACAAAAAAAAATTTTTTTTTCTCCCTCACTCCACTTCCAACGCCTCTCGCGAGGGGAAGTGCGCGAGTAGCGACCAGATCTGTACCTGCCAGATATCGGCGTACGGGCCTCAGAAGTTGGAGGAGGCGAGGGAAAGTTGCGTGTCTACTCCACACTGCCCCGTGAACAAAAGTGGGGAGCCTGCAAATTTGTGAAAGCTCACTCTGTTGCGCTGACTAGGTATACAAAGGCGAGTACCGGCTGACACGCGAACCAAGCTGCTTCCGGTTGTATTCATCACTCGACACAAATTTGTGCGCCTCAACACCGAGTTAGGAGAAAGCTCCATCCCTGGCTCCAAAAATGCAGAGATGCTTTCATCGGACAACCGCTGAGTCGATGTGAAATGAATTTGCTTTATTCGAAAGAGAATGGAAAATTGTAGCGATGGTTGAAAGAAAAATCTTGATTTCGAAATCCAAAACGTTTTACTGATATTACCGAAAATTAATGTTACGGTAAAATTGAAGCACAATGTTTATAACTCCAAAACTGTGTGCCAAAAAAAAAAAGTATATACGACAGTGTTGTAAACTGAATCGTTTAAACAGGACATACATTATCAATTTAAGTTAAATCGTAATTTTTTTTTACATGAGCCTCTCGAAATTCCTATTCATGAATTTTCGGTATCGTTCGGAACGGTCTATAATGTATCATTTTTGTCCGCTTTAGATGTCCCGGTAGGTGCAGTTTACAGAATTCTGATATAAGTTACGGGGTCGCTAACTTGGGCGTTTTATTTATTTATTTATTTATTTATTTATTTATTTATTTATTTATTTATTTATTTATTTATTTATTTATTTATTTATTTATTTATTTATTTATTTATTTATTTATTTATTTATTTATTTATTTATTTATTTATTATTTATGAGACGTACGTACAGCGCCAAAAAGGCACCATCGTAGGGAGGTTACCTTGCTATAATGTTGAGAACAAAAACGCCAAACACCATTTCAAAATAAAGAAGCACAAAAAATAGCCTCAATGGTGAACATTAGTGAACGCTTGAGAAAAAAGCGAGCTAGAAGAAGGAAGAAAAAAAGAACACACGCTCTCGAGCATCTTCTACAGCATTCAGAAAATTGGAGGCATCAACTACTTCCCCTGGTAACGCATTCCATTCGGTAATCGTGTGAGGAGAAAAATGGATACTTAAACGTGTTAATGCTGGCGATTGTGTGCACATGGATTGTTACTATGGTCTCTTATGGTTGAAACATAATGTGGTCGTTGCAGATAAATGTTTTTTATCAATGCCAGTTAGATTGTGGTAGACATAAAGCAAATATTTAACGCGTAACGTATGGCTACGAGAGGCTAGCGATTTGCAGTCAAGGTCATTTACGGTTCGCGAGCTTCTGATGCAAAAATCAGAGCGTCTAGGTATAGTGAGGTGAATGTGTGCAAAGTTTTCAATAATTAAATTCAGGTAAAAAAAGTATCTGTTTGTGTATTTCATATATATATATATATATATATATATATATATATATATATATATACATGGCAGCATACGTTTAAATGCAATGAAATACACAAACAAATACATGTTTTCTTACCTGCGAAATGGCAGAAATGTAGGACAATCAAATGCTCTTCTATACGGGGTTATCATTTTAAAGTTTGATAGAACTTTAAAAAAATCAATTGTGGCAGATAACATAATTCAGTTCCTTGAGATGGAATATTCAAAGAGGCGTACATTACTTGCACGATAAATCGAAACACATAATCACCTAATTATCCAAAATTCACCAATTAACTTCGTGATTAATTACTTTACGGCAGATATTGCCATTTACGAATTGTAGCCGGTTAGCTTGCAAGGCATACCTGCTAAGAACAAATTTCGGGGATGGTCCGGGTTACAAGATATGCGCCATCAATGAACTCGCGGTGAAAATGCCCTTGTGTTCCACTGACTTTCTTAAGAAAACGATTTTTTATGCATTGAAGCACAAAAGTAACAGGAACGCCCATTTCGTCGCGCACTTTGGTGATCAATATTTTGAAACTGGTGCCATCCTGAAATTTCATCCCGTATATTGTACTTCTTCATTGGAAGACGAGGAGTGATAATTAATATATAGTGCGATTGATGTTACGATTTTGCTATTTCGCTTAACTCGGGTAGCAAGCTTTAATAGCCTAGAATTAGGCGGAACCACATATGTTTGTCACCCAAGCTAGCTGTGTGTTTGAACTGTGTTTGATATGCTTTATTTTTTTAATATATTTGTTCACACAGGTATGTTGTATAGAAAACAGAACATAATTAACATCAAACAAGTTTGGGTTCACGAACTGCTCAGAGTTGAGACCTCTGTGGAACTATACCAAATTCCTATTCCGGTATTTGTCCTATACAGAAGGGCGCTTGACTACAGATCAATGACCTTAAGCTGAAACTGCCCTGCAATCCTGTAGGCATAGCAGCTTAAGGTATTTTGAAATATTTTCCACTTCCTCCGGTCTCTGATTGATATCATCAAAGCACTTTCAAATCAAATCAAAATTTATTTCACATCCAATACATGATGTAGGTGGCACAGACAAAAAGCCGAAATCAATTCGGCATGACAGGGGTCTGCGCCCCTTTCAATTTTGTGTAAAAATAAAGAAACGAAAACAAGAATTAGCAAGAGCAATCAGACATTGTTAGGTAGCATTATACAATGACAAGAGCGGAAACTAAATATACACAATGAATAAGTGTAATGTAATACAAGAACAATCATCATTGTAGCAGAAACATAGGGAGCAAAGTAAGTAAGCAGAAACCAAGTAAATTTAACAAGGACGGTAATGAGTAGGAGAGTGTGTTCCTTAATTTGTGAGCGCGCGGGGTATGAGCCAGGTCACATTATGACGAGTGTTGTACGTTTTTTTAATGTTTTTGGATAAGCTGGATACCTATCCAGCTTAAGTGAATTCCTCGCTTTTTTTTTTTTTTTTTCTGCAAGGTACCGTTGCAGGAGGATTCCTATCCCAAATGACACTGCCAACTCTGCCTCAACCTCTGCACAGAATTTTGCACAACAGAGAAATCGCGCTCGTGTTTAGCCTAAAATGAGCTTCTCAAATGCACTTTCGCCCAGAATGAGTTGATATAGGCGGTAATATCATTAATCAACCGCGTTTCACCGTGGATCTTTGTATTCAGATTATTCGTGTGACCTGTCAGGGCAACGCATTACGCCAAATTTCTGAGCCACTCATTCCCGGAGAGCAGCAGCTTCTTTTCAGCAAGAAAGGTTTTTACGTCTTCTCTGAAGCGAACATGCGAAGCTATATCGCACTGTAACAGTTCACATCTCCAATTTATGCTTCAGCCTCTTCACGGCATTTACGGAACACACGATAATTATATAGCCCTTGACTTCTGACGTAACTCACAGCCCAAACAACGTGTTCTAAAACACAAGAATTATTGCCGATTGAGCACGCATGTGCCGGAAAATGGATTGCGAAAACCCACCTGCCTTCGTGGTTTGGGACTTCGTCCATCGCGCATTTCGTGAGATGGGCGAGTTTGTGTATCTCTGCTCTTGTCCGTCTCGATCGTCTAAAGTTTCTGCGCTAAGCACTAGAAAACAGTTTATGTTTCATTTCTAGTTCTTTGAAGATGTCTTCACCTGACGTTGTTCCATGCATGCTATGCCTATAAGTTCAAGCGTGGTCTACTCCATTGTTAGGAAGCGCCAATACAGGCCGGTCGCCATTAATTGGGTCGCGATAAGTGGCGGACCCATCGGAAACGCTTCGCAGGTAAGATTTGGCCTGCGGGCTGTCGTTTAGAGACCCCTGACGTACACTTATAACATTATTTTGCCTAGGAATTAAATGTCTGCCAGCACCAAATGGAATAAAACCTGAAATGTCGTTACCATTCTTCGAGTTCACAAGGAGCGTGCTCACCTTTTACGAAGAGTGGCATATCATCGGGGCGCCCCAATTTGCATTCGCGTCCAGCATTGCAGGCGTCGGAATTTCGTGCGTGAAGTATTTGTTTCTTTGTAAGTTAATGTCATTCACACCATTGCTTACGCAACGGACAGCTCAAAAACTATATAAAGAACCTGCTGACATCTAAGGGTCAAGTTGTCAAGTTGACTGTCAATTTGAAGTGATTCTCTGTGCCGGGCGCATTTCTTATTTTCATGGGGGTGAGGGGGCGGGGGGGTCGAGGGAATGGAATACGTTCCGAAATACTTTTCATTGAAGCGGCAGGTTTTGCGTCTACGCCTCACAAAAACTTGAGACAATTCTGCATGTTCAACATCGTGGTGCGTTGTTATGAAGTCTGTGGAATCTCTGTAGACGGCTTGTGGCGTTAAGCCCAAAACGCAAGAGAGCGATTTTGTGCGCGACGGCGACGAGCGACGACTTCGAGCGACGAAACGGACCGTCGCGTGAACAGGTCGCTCGGTCTTTTCGCTCAATCGCTCGGTTCTAGAAATCTAGAATTCGTCGCTCGTCGCCCGGAAGTGCTATGAGTGACTAGCCAATAGCGCGAAGCCGGAACTGGATATAGATCAGTCAAGCACTACCGATTGTCGCACGGAACGAGCAAACGACTAGATTTTGATACGTGCAAGGATAATAATGTAGTGCAATACCTTTAGACATATTTATGCTGCTCTTTACACTAGAACGCGTCAACTTAAATTAATAAAGCAAGCGTCACGCCAGTTTCGGCGAGTATTTGCTGCCCTCATACCGGCAACACCGGGGAGACGTCGCTCAAAGTCGTCGCTCGCATGCGGTACGACTTGTAGGCGACGAGCGACCGCGGCAGCCATCTCCATCGCGTCGCTTGTCGGTGTCGCGCGCAAGATCGCGTGCATGCGGTTTATACTTTACACTTTTTGTCGCCTCACACGACTTTCTTTCATACGGTTTTGTTCGGGTGCTCGGCCAATCACGCTGTGGGAGACACTAAAACCTACCACGACATAACCCACGTGCTGAACGGACATTTTTTTTTTTTTTTACTTCGTTATTATCCCGTGATGCTCCCTCCTATAGTTTCTGTCCTTCCTTCATGGTCCTTATGCTGTCTATACTTTCAAGAAAAAAGACAGCGGCAGCGAATTAAATAATATGTCAAATGTTCGGCCAGTGAATGCAAGAGCGAGTCGGTGGAACGACTTATCGTCATTGACGGCCAGCGTGCGTGGTAATCGACTCGTCGCACGAATTCGTCAAAGCGGCTGGGGTGCATGTTCCACGGCCAGCCGTGCGAGTCTTATACGCCAGAACACCAGTGCAAGTCTTATACGCGACAGGTACGTTTGCACCGCGCGCGGAACCAGTTTTTTTACGACAAATCGCCGACGTGTCGAACAAGATTGCTCAGCGCGAGAAACGGAGCGACCTGCTTGGACTGCGAGGAACGAAACTGCTCCACTTTACGAAGCCGCGTTGATTCCTTTCATCCGCCAGCGACGTCGGCGTCTCATTTGAGATTGTTAGATTTGTTGAGGCGACAGGGTCCTTGTTTTGTATTTTGCTGTCGTCTGCATGCATGGGCCTTCATGGTGGAGTCGAGGTTATGTCAGCCAGAGAGACGCTGGACGCTGATGTTGCGAGGAAACCCGTAGGGTCAGGTAGAAATAAAATAAAGCCAAAGCTGCTCTTGTGTAAGATTGCATGGTTGACCAACACTCGTGCGTCGGCTTGTCAATTGCGGTTCTGACATAAGAAAGGATTCTTGAATGTGGACCCAGACACACAAATGCTTTTGGTTCGGAAGATCTTTTCGGTGGTTTTGTTTCCATCTGGTGTGCCGCGTCACCACTGGCTGGTGGCAGTTTTTCAATGCGAATGCTTTTTCTTTAGCGTTCTCAATGACCCTGAGTTTGTATTCAGCGGAGCTAGGCTGCAGCTGGCGCTTTGATTTTGGCTGAATGGGCCCTGGTCATTAGCGTTTGGTTCAGTGTCTTAAGTGCCTTAGTACAGCAGCAGCTCGTCGCTTGGTGTAAAACTCACTCACAAGCGACGCAGTAGTCTTTCAAAAAAGTCACGACATCATTGATATTACGCATGGCAACGCACCTCTGCTAAACAGGAAATTTTCAAACAGATCGTGTTCGTGTGTCAAAGAATCGATTGGTAGTTAGTATAACGCCAATAACTTAAAAAATACACTTACCATATTTATGCAATCTTTAGTAAACTTACAGCAAACGGCAGCGTCACATGCACAATGTATACATGGTATATATTGAGGCCTTTCGTGCAGAAATAGGCCCCAGCGAGGTATTCAGTTGAGGTCACGCATCACACCACTCCTCACGCCTAAAACTACTTAATCCTGCTTGATCCTGGAAAGCAGCGATACTTCCTTCCGCGGGTGCACTTTTCAGTTCTCGTCAGATTTCACTCTCCTACCAGCAGGAGCACTGCGCACGGCACGCTTCGCTACCAGCTCTCGGCGGAGACCGTGGAAAAATGAATTGGTACTTTTCTTAAGTACCGACAATTTGAAGAGCTCTTTTTGGAATTTATTGCATGTAGCACGTTGCGACGACATTGAAATTTCCAGTGAGAGATTTGGATACCTGTTTTTATTTTTTCACAGAAGACGCAGCAACAAACAAGAGGAAAAGCTTTTTACGCGTTTTCTTGTCGACCATGTGTGTTTCTGTGTAGTTACAATCACTAATTATACAATAAACTCTCAGTTTATAGTAGTAAGCACTCGCGCTTACGCGCTCTACTTTCTTGTGCCTTGTTTAATAGCACTGAATTTCAGTTATGGTGCATTACGAACACACCCAGCGGTCTGCCCTTCTAAGGTATTAAAAATTGATTCAGCAAAATTCTTGCGGGACTATTCGCAAATGGCAGGCCATCCACAGAAATTGGTTCCTCTCATAAACTGATCATTTATTTATTCGTTTGTTTGTTTGTTATACACGGCAGTAAAAAAAATCATTCATAAGGCATAGATACAAATTACTAAGATCCAAATCGTATTTTGCAACATTTCTCTTCGCCGGAGAAGGTTCCAAGTCAATTTATTGAGTCAGTCACAAAACTTAATTACGCGAATCTTGCCTCAAAATTTGTGTCGATCCCACGGGTGATAGACAACTTTACTAGCACTGCTTATTAGAGAAATTTACTGTGTGTAGTGAACTAATAGCATATGGGAAAGCTCACTAGTCGCATTGATTAATAGACGCGAGAAATATTAGAGAAATTTACTGTGTGTAGTGAACTAATAGCATATGGGAAAGCTCACTAGTCGCATTGATTAATAGACGCGAGAAATGCAGTTTACTATACATATTTATTCCTGCAAGAAATACATGTGCTCTGCACACATGAAGCATAAAGCAATACCCCCCCCCCCCCCAAAAAAAAAAAAAAAAAAAAATCAACGTTGAGTGTGGCGTGCATAAAATTCTAAAGGATATACTGGCTTTCAGAGCGAATAGGGAGAAAAAAAATCTAACAGTCGCAACGCGCCGTGAATAGTATAGATCGCAAATAAAAATAACCCGAAGAAACTCTATTCAGGCGTTAACGGTGGTCAGAATTACGTTTGACAATGAAAAGCGCCCTTGGAACTAACAAAATAATCATTTCCTCTAAGCACCAAAAAACTAGTGCCTGCGACAAAAATTGTATTACGCCATATGTGAAACGCGCCGCGGGTGCCGTTTAAAAAATTCCGCTGTCACATGAGAGGTCAATTTTCGGGCAAGCTGGGCTCCACGTTAACGACCATGCACGACAGCACTGACCGTTTAAATAAAAAAATTCAGACAGTTTGGCTGCGCCAACCACAAAATATCATGCGAAAGCACATTTTCTAGGACCAAATTAGCCATTTTCTTGCACCAAGTTAGGCATAGCTCGGCCGTTGTTTGACCGGTTGTTAATTAAATCCATTGGAGTCGCGATGTCGTTGTTAAAGTGTTGTTTTATTGCACACATATGACACGCATAGTCATGCACACTTGGTTGCATAATGTATACAGGGTTACTCGGTGGACACAGGAGGAGGATTGCAGACTTGCGCAAAGACCGTTTTGTGGTTTCACGCCGTGTATACTGCATGGCCAGTGTTGTAGAGCAGCTTTCGCACTTGCATGACGGGTACGCGAGGGGCAATCATGCGAGCGGAGGGAGGTGGGCAGGCTTAAGCGGAAATTCATACCCATAGCTCACAGAGTAAAATTCACTCTAGTTTGGCCGAGCGAAGGCTTACACGTTATACACGACTTAAACGAAGAGGAATATTCAACGTTGGGAGAGGCGAAAGCCAAGATCGCGTACATGGGGGCCGTGACGCAGCCCTTCTTGTGCCACAGTCTGTCACAAAGCCAAACAGTTTGTCGATGAAGTCCCGCTTGAAGATGGCCGTCGCAGCCGTTGCCAAAGGCAGACGTTCCTTAGCCTTGCGATGCCGGTATATGCAACGATCATCCGTTTCGGCAGCGCGCGCTTGGCACGCTTGTGCAATCTGTCGTTCTCCAATCGCTTCTGTCGTTCTTCGGCAGTTTCCTTTTACAGCTTTCTGCTGCTCAATACGTGCTGCATAAAAGTGTTTGTCCGAGCGTCAAAGAAGCCAGCGAATACACGCGACATTGCCGCACGACTGGCCGCTCGAGGCACTTGGCGTGTCTTCGCGGGCTTCTTTCACGCTCGGAAAAACACCTTTATGTAGCACGTATTGAGCAACAGAAAGTTGTATCGGGAGTTTTTCATGTTGCTCTACAATTGTCTCATTGACACTTTTCATCTAACTATAATATTTGAGCAAGTTGATTAATTAATTAAGACTAATTATGTAATTGGGCGGCATGCAAAAAAAATAATCTGAGTATCTCCAAGCGACGGCAAACAACGTTACCTTAGTTCTGTCCAGCTACGTGGCATTTGCATATTTTAAAATCTTGGTGCATGATAGTTTGGACACCCTGTATATTTTCTAGACTTTTAAGCAAAAGCACGATGCGTCGCTGGGCAATATATTTGCTATTATGGTGCGTGAGAAATTAGACGGCTTCTGGATTTTCCTAAATTGAACAAGAGAGGTATAAGCACATAACTCGTGATTATAATAGATGCGAAATCCCTGTCGCTGGTGCGCTGTGCCACTCGGAATATTTCCTCTGACGCGTGGGGCAAAGGGCGCAATGAGCATCTTCGACGTTGGCTGATGGTACGGCGTACGCATATCCACGGAATGAGTCTCGCGTCATGTTGTCAGAAATTATCGAACGATAGGAAGCAATTCTATTTTAGCACAATGTTAATGTGTTAGCTTCGCCACACTTACCTATAAAGCTACACTCGATATGAAAAGTGACAGACGAGGCGACGTACACACAAGGGACAATAGCACACGCTGGAAGCTACCCTAACGGTTCACTGAGTCGCGGGGGCTCTAATGTACGAAGTAAGGAACCCCGTTGCTGCATGTAATGCCTCCGCCCTGTTTAAATGGTCCATGAACGCCTCGCAAGTTGTGGCACATTACTTAAAGGTTGCCTTTTCAGCAGCCACTGCAAACACAGATCACCCGACACACGTTCTTTGCAGCATTACATGTTGATCGCGCGAGGCAAGACCAGCTTCGAACGAGAACTATGATTTCCCTGACTTCCCGGACAGTGCGTCTACGACTTGCAGTATAGTCGAAGACCTTGCAGATAAGGCAAACACAGACACGTACAGTCAACGCCATACTAAACGCGAACGCCTTTTTACCTCTCGTGCAGAGGGTACTGCATGGAGATTTCTGGTTAGGCCGCCTTCAACCAGGGCTGGGCAGTATCGAATATACATGTATCGCAGATATTATCTTAAGATACTCTTTCGGTATCTTGTATCTGTATCACGATATATTCGGCAAAACGTGTATCAGTATCTGTATTTCCGATGTATCATACGAAGTATCGTGTATCTTAAGATACAAGATACACCTCTGGCGATATTCACGGGCACCTAGAGTCACGGCAGTTAAAGTTTATTCAAAGAGGTGACACTCTTATGCTAACTCATTTTCGTAATATCCAATCTCGACTGAGAAAATCAAATGATGTGCGGCACTGGCATTTATAACTAATAAAGTTTTACTATAATTAACTTTTAATTATAGTCATAAGGTGGAATGTTCCAACTTCAGAATGGAAGTCAAGCAGGTGCTCATAGCATACCATTTTGCCAGAAACTCTGTGCTTAGAAGGGGCGTGCGAATATTCGAAGCTTTCGAATAACGAGCATAACATTGCGCTATTGGATTCGGTCTTCGAATCGAATAGTCGCTATTCGAAAATCTTAAAACATTTTGAATATGTTTTGAATACCTCGGGTCGCCGAGTATGCATGACAAAACATGACGTTGAAACAAAAATTGGATAATTTACATCCCGTACACACTGGGCATAACGTTCTAGAGCACACGCTGCATCGCTCAGGGAGCCGGACTCTACGGGCTGAACCAAATAACTCGCAATAACATTTTGCTTAAACCTGGAATTCGGCAGTGAGTATTGCCTAGCCCTATTTATAGATGCAGCACCTGTGTCTTCTCATCTGATTAGATCTGAATACGTTTCTTGGCTCAATAGTGGCACCATGTGCCATGACCATTCAAACTAGAGAAAAAGTTTTTTTTTTCCTTTTTTTTTTCTGCTTTGGCCTCGCCACAGACGACACGTGTTTCTGGTTAGGTCGCGAAAGTATATACAGGTGTGAATTTGCCCGCAAGGCTGACTTTCACAGTCCGTAAAAATAGCAATCTTCGATTTGGTTAACCCCTCTTGCAACGCATTAGTGCAACATCAATCGCTATTAGCTCCACAGTTGTTGGCGAGGCTGGATGCGGTGTGTGAAATGTGCGTCGTATTCCAGCCGAAGGGCAGAAGAAAGCTGCAGAGGCGCCTTGACTGTACAGATGCATGTGTGAAAACTTTAAGATAATCTGAAAATCGTTCGATTAAGTGTGACCCGCCGTGGTTTAGCAGCTGTGGCGTTGCGCTGCTAAGCACGAGATCGTGGGTTCCATTCAGGGCGCCGCGGCGGCCGCACTTTGATGAGGGCGAAATGCAACAACGCTCGTGTACCTATATTTAGGCGCACGTTAAAGAACCCCAGGTGGTCAAAGTAAATCCGTAGTCCCCCACTACGGGCCTGTCTCACAATCATATCGTGGCTTTGGCAGGTAAAACACCGTAATAAAAAAGAACGAGTGTGACTGGGCCAGTAGAAATAGCGCCAAAACAGGAAGTTCGGACTTCTTGCGTGTTTCAGGAATTGTAAGATAAATGGAGAATACATGTTTGTTGAGATGCGAAAGTGTGACTGAAGTGGTACCTTCAGGACTGCCAGCAATGGTTATAAATAATGTTGTCATTTGTTTTTTTCATGCGAGAAAATTGGCGGTGAATTAGCCGATCAAGGGCGCAATTGGTCATCCGATGCGCAGTACAGACGCTCGATATGATGTAGAGCTCTTTGGTCTGCTTGCAGCCTCAGGGGTGTTTCAGTGAGCAGTGGTAATGTCAGCGTAAGCCGAAAGGGCTACGCGATGATCACGTTCTAGTTGGGCTATCAAACTAGGTGGTACATGGTAATGCACACTTCACGCCAGAGAGTACAGGTGACTGATACACCTGCAGCGATGTCGTCTTGTCGCAACCGGCACCCCTATGTAGCAGTAAGGTGGTCACATACTGGAGGAAGGATTGCGATTTGCGCCGTATACAGATTTAACGGCAGGGCGTCAAGAGGTGCGATCATCGATAACTGCGCCCAATCAGGGACAGTGGCGGCCATTTTGAAATATTTACACTAACTTGGTCAAAAACATCGCTGACATACTACAGTTATAAACATATAACATATATAACACATACGTGTATGGGGTGCTATTTTGTTCTCCCGAATTCTTAAAAATCGCCTGTGGTAGATAGCATAACTCTTGTCCTTGAGCTGGATTATTCCAAGAGGCGGACATTACTTGCACGAAAAAATCGAAACACATATTCAACTAGTTAACAAAAATTCACTAATGAACTTCCTAATTAATTACTTTACAGCACATATTGCAATTTACGAATTGGCTCTACCGCAGCGGTGGCCTATAGCGGTAGAGCATCCGCCTCGTATGCGGGAGGTACTGAGCTCAAATCCCGGTGCCGCCGGGAACCCACCGGTTTTTTCTAATGAGTAGGGATGTTCCCTGGCCTGGTGCTCGGCTCTCGTATACGGGCTCACATCTCGAAAGAGGGCCCAATAGAGATTCAGCAGTTCTCTCTGGGCGCCTCTTGTCCAACCACAGACGGCCTTGTTGAAGAGCATCCGCCGCGGCTGTGGGAGGCAAGTGCTGGCCGGGGGTATACCTACCGGTACAATAGGTACAGGCGTGCTCTCGGCCTGGTGCTCGGCCATTATGGGACCTCAACGCTTGGGAAGAGGTGTGTGTCCTCAACCCGAAGGCGTCCCCACCTCAATAGGTGCTTGGGGCGCCACATGGGAGATAGCCGCCATGGGAGCGGCCCAAAAATCACCTTGCTTTCTGTGCTCACGAGGGTTTCGACGGGAATTCAGGGCGCAGGCTCCTTTCCCAAGCATATCATCCCTCCTGAAGAAAGCCGAACGCTAGGCCAGGGTATGCTTGTGGCCATTTGAACCAGTGGGTGCGCGGCGGCGTAGGGAATCGCCGCCGAGGCGGGCGCTCTACCACTATATATAGGCCACGACAACGTCTGCTTGTGAAGAGCGCAGTCACGAGCACAGGTGACTGCTTTAGTTATTTTGATATAATCTGCCTTCCAGAGAAAAGAAGGTTTGATCACGGTATTGACATCATTTACAAAAACTTTCAGAAGTAGAAGGTGCCAGAACGAAACCCTGGGAGAAATACTGGCCTGCAGTCTTCGATATTTGTTTTGATTCAGATTTATAAACCAGATCACATGCCTTTTTCCAGGCGGCGGAAATATGGCTGATTGAGTAGAGTTCTTATATAAGTGGGCTGCTCAATAAAGACAGAGACATGGTGCTCTGAAATCTTTATTTCTGAAAATTAATATTCGGCACTTTTATCCCTTTCTATATGCTCCCTGGCGGGCATTACCAAATCTTGACTGAAAACTTACTACTGTCATTGCGAAGAAAAGTGTACAATCATTGCATTCTACCGGTGCTAACATAAGGGGCAGAAATTTGGAGGCTAACAAAGAAGCTCGAGAACAAGTTAAGGACCACGCAAAGAGCGATGGAACGAAAAGTGTTTGCGTGACGCTGGGAGACAGGAAGAGAGCTGTGTGGATCAGAGAGCAAACGCGGCTAGCCGATGTTCCAGTTGAAATTAAGAGAAATAATGAAGCTGGGCAGGCCATGTAATGCGTATACATATATAGGGCAGACAACCGGTGGGCCATTAGAGTTACAGAATGGGTGCCAAGAGAAGGGACGCGCAGTCGAGGACGGTAGAAAATTAGGGGGGGGGGGGGGGGGGGGGCTGATGAAATTAGGAAATTTGCAGACAGAAGTTGGAATTAGCTAGCGCAGGACAGAGGTAATTGGAGATCACTGGAAGAGGCCTTCGTTCTACAGTGGACATAAATATAGGCTGATGATGGTTATTATTATTATTTTGTGATGATGATTATGATGATATGCTCCCCAGTAACTGAAATTCACGCGTCCGACCTTTCTACCAAGCTTCGGTAACGTGAGTCAATCCATCTTTTGACACTTACTTAAAATCGCCTTCAATGCATTTCTATGCCTAATTCCACGTCCCCTTTCATGTCAAAGCAATGCCATTTTTTTACTCTTCCCCAAAACATCAAAACAATCCACTTAACCATCTTACAATCCAGATGCGGTACTCTTGGGCTCTTTTATGTACCTCACGGTAAAGAGGGACATTGCTTTGACATAAAACAAGGTACAGTTAAGACATTGGAGGCGATCTTGAAGTAGGCGTCAAAAGATGGCTTGACTCACGTCACCTAACGCGTGCATTTAAATTACTGGAGAGTGTATAAAAAGGGATAGAAATTCCGACGAATAAGTTTCAGAAACAAGGATTTCAGAGCATTAGTCTTAGTCTTTATTGAACAACCCACGTAGAAGTAGAAACAGAAGCTATAGTGGACGTCTGTACGTTTTTATAATAGCTGGAGGACTTCCATCTGGCCCACATGAGAACGAAGGATTTAAGCAGCTAAATACCAGGTAAACGTCCTCCTCTCTAACTACTGTCGTAGGTGGTATGAGCCTTCGCGAGGACACGAGGGTTCTCGCGGATGATTTTGTTTCCAAGACAGAGCTAAAATGCTTAGCCGAAGCATTAGCAGTTCTATAGGGATAACATGGTCACTTTTATCCTGAATACGTACATCGGCCGGAACGTTGTACAACGAACGTAGCTCACGCTTTCAATATTGTGAGTAAATTTGCTTTCAACCACTGATATACAGTTGGAGTCTTCACGCTTGTAGAGTACGTGGTTCACCAGAAGTGTCCTTTCGCTAGCTTACACGAGACAATTAAGCATTCCTTCTTGCATAACCTTAGAAAAGAGGCCCCACTTGATCATCAACATTAAACCTGTCTAAAGTATCAGACCAGCCAGTGTTAGATAAATAGTCACAAAACAGGGCCATGCAATTGTCAACAATGCTAGCCTAACTATAGGGTTTGTCTGAGGTTCTGAGGCCCATATAGCAAATAGATGTAAAAAGGATGGTCATAATTACCACAAGTCATTGGAATAATATTAGATACACTTACTGCGTCATCTTTCGAGACTGTGGGGATGGTGCCTTCCTTATCCCCAACTCGCACGTGATGACGGCCATTTGCCAAGCTCGTTTTCCAGGAACTGCCACACCGGCGGGAACTTGGCGGACATAGATTCACGTGTCTAGGACATTTCCAGAGATGTGCTTGCACGCATTACGCTGTGATAAGGCAATGAACAGACTGAAGTCTAACAGACGGGTCCCTTTCGCATGTGCAGTGGCGGTCGCAGTGGGAAACCTTGCTGTCCTCCCATAAAAACCCAGGGGCGTTGAAATCACCTAGCTATTATTTGGAAATTTAGTATGATCTGGGTAGGAATTTACTGCACTCTCGGTGGATGGTGTACATCGATGAAACTCAATAAAAGGAGCGTTGGTGGGAATCACAATTAATCAATCTGTTCTGGGTACTAGCGCACTTGGTGCACCAAGTTAATATACATGATCTATAGTAATCTATAATAGTCTATATATCGTCTACGAAAAGATAAAACGAAAACGATATGGTATTGTCATATGAAGCAGGTATATATATATATATATATATATATATATATATATATATATATATATATATATATATATATATATATTCTAGCAAAGAAGAGAGACGCTAGTGGATTCAGCGCTAGTGGGTCGAGCGCTCTCGCTCAGCAACGGCTCTCGTGCGGGGAAGCTGTGACTGCCCTGTCCGTCGACGTTGCGCTGCTCCGAACTCTGTCAAATAAACACCTTAAGAATTGGTGAAGTGTGCTGGGTACCCTCAGACAATCATCCTGGAACTCCGGTCCCGCACCCTACAATCTACCATGCCCCAAGACGCCTCCGAGCAAACGCCTCCTCCCGCACCCACTGCGTGTCCCGGGGTGCCTCGTCATCGCGACCCTCCTATCTACACTGGAGCGGACGACACTGACGTGGACGAATGGCTCACGGCGTACGATAGGGTAAGCGCCCATAACACGTGGGACGAAGCGGCCAAACTGAGCCATGTTCTGTTCTACCTCGCTGGAGTGGCCAGCCTGTGGTATAAAAACCATGAAGCAGAGTTCCAGACATGGTCCGAATTTAAGACTTCCCTGGCCGATGTATTTGGTCGCCCAGCTGTTCGCAAGCTGCGTGCCGAGCAGCGTTTGCGAGAACGAGCTCAACAGCTAGGAGAAACATTCACCAGTTATATTGAAGTTGTCCTGGACCTATGCAGGAAAGTCGATTCGACCATGGCGGAGTCTGATCGAATCCGAAACATCATGAAGGGCATAGAAGACGAGTTCTTCACAGCTCTGGTACAGTGTCATAATTTCGGCCACAGAGCGAGGACTTTTGGCCAGCAACATGTTAAAGCATGTTGCTGGCCAAAAGTCCTCGCTCTGTGGCCGAAATTATGACCCTGTACCAGAGCTGTGAAGAACTCCGCAGGCAGCGATCACTGACCCGTCGATCTCTACCACGTGACGAACACCTCGCTGGTTTGGCTGCCATGTCCGACCAGACAGCCTTGCTCGCAGAAATCAAGGCGTTCGTCCGCGAGGAAGTTGCCCGGCAACTCTCACTGATGGATTGTTCACAGCCGCGGCCGCTGCACGCGCCAACGCCGAGTTTTTCGCCTCCGCTTCGCCGCGTCATAGCGCAAGAACTGCACGAGGTTTCGCCTGAGCACCACCAGCGCGCTATTTCGCCATTCCCGACGACCTGCTTCACTGACGCAATTACACCTCTGACGGCCGCCAGTGGTTATTAGTAGTATCTCGAAGCCTGCGTTCTGAAATATGCGCATCGTTCCACTCTGATCCGCAGTGTGCACACTCGGGACTTTTCAAAACCTACCAGCGCCTCCGACAACGCTACTACTGGCGAGGGAATGTACAACTACGTTCAAAAGTTCGTTCGCTCAGGCCCTGACTGCCAGCGCCGGAAATCTTCACCCCAGCTGGTCTGCAGCCTCTACCCTGCCCTACCCGGCCGTTCGGGCGCGTTGGCATCGATTTGTATGGGCCACTTCCCTTGACGTCGGCTGGTAACCAGGGGACCATTGTGGCAGTAGATCACCTTGCACGATACGCCGAAACCGCCGCTCTCCCAGCAGCTACAGCGCGCTATGTTGCCACATTCCTGCTTCGCCGATTCATCCTGCGGCATGGTCCACCTCAAGAACTGCTCAGCGATCGCGGACGCGTCTTCCTGTCGGAAGTAGTTGAAGCGATTCTCAAGGAGTGCCACGTTGTTTATCGTACGACTACGGCGTACCACCCTCAAACGAATGACCTCACAGAACGCTTCAACCGTACGCTCGGCGACATGCTTTCAATGTACGTCACCTCCGACCACACCAACTGGGACGCCATTCTGCCCTTCGTAACCTACGCGTATAATACCGCTACGCAGAACACCACTGGATTTTCACACTATTTCTTACTGTATGGTCGACAACCTTCGCACACCGACACCATTCTACCATACCGGCCGGATGCATCCGAGTGCGTGCCTATTTCTGCCACGGTCAGGCATGCAGAAGAGTGCCGCGACCTAGCACGGGCCTTTACTTGCGATGATCAAGAGCGCCAGAGGAGCACTCGCGGTGACGCCATTTTCACGGTCACCTTCGATCCGGGAGCGCTCGTGTGGCTCTCAGTCCCTTTCACGTCCCCTGGCCTCTCATCAAAACTGGTTCTGAAGTATGAAGACCCTTATCGTGTTCTCGAACGCGCATCTCCTGTGAACTATGTAATAGAACCAGTTGAGCCATCTTCAGACATGCGCCGCCGTGGACGAGACGTTGTCCATGTCGACCGTCTAAAGCGTTATACTATACGACCCGCTCATCGTGACGAGCTGTTAGGTCGCCGGACGGCTCCCTTATCGCTCCCGGGGGTGATTGTAGGGAAGAAGAGAGACGCTAGTGGATTCAGCGCTACTGGCTCTAAACGCTAGTGGGTCGAGCGCTCTCGCTCAGCAACGGCTCTCGTGCTTGGAAGCTGTTGCAACTCGGGGTCCGAGGATTTGTGGTATCCATTCCACAGGCGGAGTAAGAGGACGTGGGGCTGGGCCCGACACCCAAGACGTTTAAATACACACGTTTATATTAGATATTTACAGGAGAAATTCAAGAAGTGTTGAAGAAGTGTTGAAGATACATGTTTTGGTTCAAGTGCCAGCTGTCGAAGAGAGCCACCGAGCGTGCGTCGTCGTCTTTTAACACCTTCGTTGCCTTTGTCCCGTGGTCTTCCCCCAATCCGGAGTCAGGAGATCTTGAAAAAGGTCGGTCCACCGACCGAAACTGTTGGGTAAATAAACCTAAGATAACTGCGAAGTTGTGCTTCTGATTTTGCTAAATACGCTTGGCCCATTGAAAAATCCAGTTACTATATATATATATATATATATATATATATATATGTGTGTGTGTGTGTGTGTGTGTGTGTGTGGTGTGTGTGTGTGTGTGTGTGTGTGTGTGTGTGTGTGTGTGTGTGTGTGTGTGTGTGTGTGTGTGTGTGTGTGTGTGTGTGTGTGTGTGTGTGTGTGTGTGTGTGTGTGTGTGTGTGTGTGTGTGTGTGTGTGTGTGACGCGAGCAGGAGGTTGCGGACGTAGAACAACATGGTCGCCCGAACACTGCCTGTTCACACCGCACCGCACCGCACAAGGATGGTGCGGTGCAATAGCGTGAAAAGGAGAGGAAGACGAAAAATAAAAGTAGTGTTCGGGCGACCATGTTGTTCTACATCCGCAACCTCCTGCTCGCGTCACACTAGTCGACAGGATAAAGACCTGGCAGCCATCGCATCGAGCTCACATCATCATGCAAGAATTGAACACCACGCCGTGAACACCATGCGCAGAGAACCACCACCTACACGGACCAGCATCATGATCGCACCATCGGAAGCCTTGGACGTCCCCAAGTACACTGGATCAGCGGACGATGGACCCGTAGAAGACTGGTTCTGCTTCTACGAGGTCCACGCAACCACTGCATCATGGTCGGAACGGGAGATGGTCGCCAGCTTCGATGAATACCTGACCGGTGAGGCATTTCGCTTCTACCTGACCCACATATTTGAATATATAGAATCATGGAAACAAATCAAAGATGAAATGATCAGTCGCTTCAAAGAATATGATGAAGACCCCTGCATCATTCACCAGCAGCAGGAATTTGAATGCAGTTACGCACAGTCGCAACGTTGCACTAATGAACAGGCTCATATGAGAAGATCGTCGGCGAGTTTGCCTTGTCGTGATTCTCCCGCGAAGAGGACGCGCAATCGCACGCCTAGCATGAACTTGACATTCCCAGTAAAAGAAAAACGACTGCGCACTAAACGATATACACGCCTATTCATTCCTTCGAAACACGACTTTGAACCACGTTTGACCTCCGTACATCAGCCAACACTATGCATGTCTTCAGCACGCTGCAGCACTGATGTCGTTGTTGCAACTTCTGACGGATTCCATCGCTCGTCTCGAATGCGCGAGCCACTACGCACTTTCAAGTCACACGGCTCTTCTCAGCAGTGCCTGCCTTGCATGATTGAGCACGATGTCACGACATCTCAGACAGACGACCCTTCTTTGGAAGAACATGGCAAAGCCACACCCGCTGCGATACCACCAAGCAATCAGCCACCAGGAATTCCAAACTGCATGAAGACAAACTTTGGTAACAGCTGCAAAAATCGAGGAAGCACCGCAACAATCAGTTCTTCTGATGAAACGAAACCAACGTGCTTTCTGCCAAGACGAAATCAAAATACCAGGGCCAGCACCAACGCACGTACTTTTCAAGACGAAGACAATTTGGAGTCATATACATCTGAAGTTCAAGCTGCTTTGCATATTTCAAGCCCTTCCGTGCGCACTGAACCCCAGCAAACTGATAACATTGCCGAGGCGTCGAGGGCACCTGATATCACGCATTCCCAACTAAGAGAAGGCTCCGCTCAGCACGTCGGCACATGGATGGCAGCCTTAGAAGTGGCTTTTCAAGAACCTCACAGATTGAATTTGCCATCAGATAAGCCACACGAAAGCAAGCAGTCTGTCAGTTGTCTGCCGCTGGCGACACAAATTTGCCAAACAGACACCAGGGCCGGTATTTTGTAGCGATGCCTTTAAAGTAATAATGCCTTTTCGCGCTTATCGCGCTTTGTCAGTGGTCGCAGCGACGGTCCGATCGCGTTATCAACGGGATCCGCTGGCCGTGAGCGGTGGATGATAAGACTAGAGTAGAATAAGTCATAATGCCTCGCTACAAAATCGCGGCCCAGGCTTATTCCTGAATCAGTGCTACATCATCAGCTATCGCAGTCATGTCAGAAAGGTCTGAATCAGTCACTCCAAGATCAACTTCAACTATCTCGAAGACGACTTCGACATAAACGACGACGAAGAGCGTCGTCGGAAGAACAAATGCATCATCAGAAAAGACGTGAACCCGCAAGGCGAAAAAACCCAAGGCGAACTCGACGAATACTACGTTTTGCAAGACAGAAACGTCGGCGAACACACATTCAGCACCACCTATCAGGACTGCTCCCACCCCAAGGATTCCTGCGACAACGCTGTGCACGACGACGGAAAAAACACGCGCACTTTCCCGGCATACCGGAACAACAGAGACGTCGCCGCAGCGACCCAGTCCACCGAACGTTCGAGCAGGAGACACCGTGTGTCTGCAAGTCGCAACGACAACTGAGTTCCCACGGCTGTTGTGTGTCAAAACCTTCCTTCATCGGGGCATACATATGCCGTCCACTAGCCAGCCTCGGCCACCCGAGCTACGCTGGACGTCACCGGACTGCCGCACATTTCCCGGAAGTTGGAATGAGTTTAAAGCCAGGACGTTGTAATAACTACACCTTTTGATATTTTGATTTATCATCACCTTGCTCCCTCTCATGTTGTTTGCAGCACGCGCTCTGTCGGGGGAAGCGTGTGACGTAGCGCACAAGGATGGTGCAGTGCAATCGCGTGAAAAGGAGAAGAAGACGGAGAATAAAAGCAGTGTTCGGGCGACCACCATGTTGTTCTACGTCCGCAACCTCCTGCTCGCGTCACACACACACACACACACACACACACACACACACACACACACACACACACACACACACACACACACACACACACACACACACACACACACACACACACACACACACACATATATATATATATATATATATATATATATATATATATATATCTAGAGAGAGAGAGAGAGAGCACGCAAGTTTTGTTGTAAAAGATATAAAGACATATTGTACGAAAAGTAAATAAAAAATACATTGCGTATAGACCAAACACATGGACACAGAAGAAGAAAAGTGGAGGACGCTTAAGCTTCGCCTTTAAGAGTAGAAAGCGATAGCATTCAAAAATCCCCGACTGCTTCTGACACTTCCCGGCAACTGCAGCTTATGTAACCGTAATGTTTACCGGGAAACACTGGCGGTGAACGCTATACACGAAGGCGAGCTTTCTGGTAGAAACGCGGCCTCTTGTGTGGGCCGGTCCCGGAGGTTGTGCAGAACCGCGCCAAAAATTACATTATTTTCAGGTTTCTGTTATTATTTCGCACTTTTAATATTTCTGTCTGAAAAGATTTAACATAAATGGCGTGCGCTGTCGTGTTTTGTTTCATGACAATTGTTGGTGGCTTTCATTCTCAAATTTCCGAGGAATAACTTCGTCAAGAATGTAAGACAAGGTATGAGCAACTTTAGAGATAGAATGGCGTGGTAATATAACTCGCACATACCGCATGCCATATAGCAAGGCGTGGCATATACCTAAATATATACAGAAGTTTTTGCTCACGGAAACTGCGCCGGCATCAACGCTGACACCGGAATTTTTGCGACACGGAGCCTTCAGCGCTATCGCGTTTAAAAGTGCAGTATGAACAACAGATTTGAGCAAAACGAGCGCATAGGAACAGGACGTAAGAAAGGGACAGACAACGGCGCTGGTGTTCACCGTCCTAGATCTGCACCTTTGCGCTGTTTCGGCTCAAGACATGAACCAATCAGCCTAAATGCGCGCGCTTCTGCTGAACGATAGATACCGCAAAACTAAATAATGATAATTTTCATGAAGCTAGCCGTAGTGCGTACGGAAGGGGTTGTACACGGGAAAATATGTAGAACGTTATTGCATCCGCGCCATTATAGTTGGAAGGACGTATATTGAAACACGTTCCAGGATTTTTATTGAGTGGATGTGTATTGTGCTGACTTCATTTCAATAATTATTCACCGAGCGTCGTAATGCTATTATTTGTAAGAATAAATTGTTCATTTTTTGTGTGTGTGAATGAAAGAGCTTGTTGGCATGTGATTATCGCACATTTTCTGACGACTGCCGCAAACAATGTGTTGTCAAACAAAGTAAAACGAGCTTCAAGGCAACGGAAACGTTTAGTGCGGAGATGCATTCCTGTTTTGCTTTCGTGGAGGTGCAGCATCCGCGCTCGATGGTTTCGAAGTGCACTGTCGGTAAAGTATCTCACAAAAATTTATTTCCACAGTCTATGAAAAATCTGTAGGTGTCTAGTCTATAGAATTTTAATTAACAGCCCCGTGGAGTTATCGATTGACACTTTACTTATTCTATTTCTCTACTAATGCCTCTATATACGTAAACTCGCTGAAAACAGACGCTGTAAACGGGTTTCCAGCAAGCTTGTGGACAACTAGAGCAAAGGAAGTGGACTTCTTACCGACTTTTGTGTCTGGACAATGTGTAGACGTTTTACAACGTGAAAATGACAGGCACATTTGAAGGCAAAACAACCTTCTTGAAACTTGTGGACTATTTGTGTATAGACGATGAAATTTCTTAACGTAGACGTTTTTAAAATCGGTCAGCTAGAGGGAGTCGCTTGCTGAAACAGCGTGTAACGAAAACATACTATAGCATTATCACATCTTTGCAACCGTCCTACCCACACACCTTGCTTTGGTATCCTCGTGTAGAGAAAAGAAGCCATTACTCGGTCACGCATGTGTGTCGCGCCACGCATGACGCAATCGGAGTAACATTTAGCCTCGAGCTCGTTGTTCAGAGAGTCGTAGCTCGGCGGTACGTTTGTCCATCCGAGCAGGAATGGTGACGTTTGAGAGAGCTCACTATGCAATATATGAAACTTGCGGCCATCAGGAGTTGTAAGGCGCACAAATTTCACGCTCGCTCGGCTATGATACCCCCCCTGCATGGTTCTAAACCATACGGAAATGGCGTGCAGAGACTCCGGCAACAAGGCAGAGGGATATTCAACCCTTTTGACCCCGGCGGAACGTGTCCGTCTCCACGGGGAGCGCAAGCGCAGGAGCCCCAACCATCTACGAGTGCCCGAACGCCCTCTGCAAAGCAAACGGGCCCACAACGGATAGGGGGCGAGCACAATTGCAAAATTAGACTGTAATACGCCCACTAGCTGTAACATAAGTTCGGCATGTAAGCTTTCTAAGGTGTGCATAAATCTAAGTTGCGCATTTGGTTACGTCATTTCTGCACCCTAATGCCCATACACCGCCTGCAGCACGACGTTTTATGTTGTTTTATGTTGTACCCCACTGAGGCTACGTCCCTGATACAGCCTACCCATGTTTGTTTCCCACAAGTTGGTCATTCGGTGGTATACCTGTGCCTCGTCGTGCGTCGTGATACATGATCTGCAACGTTCATCGGTAGAGTTCATTCCTGACACAAGGCTAGTCTTCGAGTCGCCAGTGTGTATGCAGGCACCTGCGCATGCTCTGTTCTCAATCAGACGTCGCTCATTACGCTTCTCCGCAGATATATGCAGCTTGCGCATTCGGAGATGCACGTGCACTGTGAGATGGCCCAACTGTACAGTCGACAGTACTTTCGTATGTAACCAAGACCACTCGCAGTTGTCACGCTAACGAGTCTCGAACACACACACACACACACACACACACACACACACACACACACACAAAGTAGTAGACACCGCGTGCAGGCGGCAACTGCAAAACCCGTTTTACTTTGTCAGACAGACGCCCGCCTTATTTTTCTCTCCTTCCTTTTCTTCTTCTTTTTTTTTTTCGAGGGGCTACTCGTAATTTTCGGGTTGAATCGAGCGGCGCGACGCTGCAGCCGCTGCTCGAACGGGGACAACTGAGCCGCGCGTGCACCAGCGGCGGAATCGGGCGCGCATCTTGGCCACGCGCCTTGAAGCGTGCACGCCGTTCACGGTCTCGCGGCGCACGCGGCAGAACGCGCGCATCGCGACGCACACACGGCTCCGCGCGGCGGAAGTAGCCCTGCACTCGTGACGGGCTTGGCACCCTTTTGGGCACGAGTACTCGTTCGCATTCTGCCGAATGCAATCCCTTTTCCTCTAACATGAGTATTCCGTTTACCACATTACAAAAAGATAAATAATAATAATTCCGTCATTTATCAATTGTTCTTCTCACCGCAGACGAAGATTCTGCTTTGGGTGCCTGTTAGCGCAGTCCGATCAGTACTTGACCAGTGATGCCGTATAAACTCAGGGTAAGAAGCAGAGTCTACACGCATCTCTTGCTAAGCAGGATGGCCTCGGAAAGGTGAATCAAGTTTCATGAAAGAGAACAATTGTCGTCCACCCGAGAGTAGGTATAACATACGACGCTATACAAGGAGGAACCCTTAGAAAGAAAGCTTCGCAGTCGGATGAAAATTTGTCCTGCGCCAGGGATCGAACGCGGGACCTACGCCTTTCCAGGGCTACTTGCAATACGCCATGCCATAAGCCCAGATCCTAATGACGTTCAGGTACAGTCGTCGATAACACTGGCTGGTTATAGCAATATTTCTGCTTATGCTACTTTACAACGTTATCGATTTTTATTTCATGAACATTTTCTTTCGGGTTCTAAGTTCCGGCATATTTTGACGGCTCAGCATAAATTTTCGATACTGTATACACGCCAAGTTGCCCGATATGTTCCTGCAGCGAAAAAGTAGCAGGAAATAAAGGAAATTACTCGCGGCATGGTACCCTATTTTCTTGCGATTAAAATGATAGCGAGCGGGGGAAACAAAAGAAAGGCACGCGCACAACTGTCGCGTACGTACGGCCCGTCGGGAAATCCCACCAGCCAGGTGCAGTGTTCTTTTTTTGTCGTCAATTCAGAATTCGTTGAGCTCTTCGGAGCTCAGCGCGTGCGCTGCCTCTAAGAGAAACGGCGGCAGGCGCCGTTCGGCTGCTGAGGAAATATATGCGTACGCCGCGGAACAAAGTAGTAATAATAATACTAGGAAAAGATCGTCGTGCGTGTTACGCAAGACGTGCTTATTGGGGCGGCCGGAAGTTGAAAAGTGAAGTGCGTTTTGTCCCGCCTCCTCTCGCACCCTTTCTTCGCGACAGAACATTGTTTTCCGGACGGCGCGCGAGGCAGCTCTTAATTTCCGAACGCTGGCGCGCACTTCCGAGGGCCGTAATGGACGCGCGGCGGGCGCTCACGGTTGAGCGCCAGGCGTAATAGGACAGCGGCGGCGCCACAATTCCGGTACTTGCCAGGAAATTTTCGCTCAGTTCCGGGCCGCGACGCGACGCCTGGCCGATCGAACCACCTTCGGGTGCTGATCCTTGGACAACCCGGGCGACAGTGCGCTGCCACCCCAAAGGCAACGTCCCCGCTACGGGGCACGGAGTGCAATTTACCCCATAACCTCTCTCTTTAGCCTTTGGAAGATATCTCTCCAATAACGGCCGTCATCGCCGGTGCCCCGGAGGAACGTGCTGACTGCTGTGGGGAGTTGCGTAATGATAACTGACGCCGTCAGCAGCCGCTGCTTCGTCAACCGGTCTCGCGCACCGCGGTCGCTGTCTTATAGCGTTACCACACCAAAGGCCATTATCAATGGTGGTTGAGTGCAGCCGCGAAGCATGCGTTTCAGTCACGGAGAAAGCGCTGATATTATATGCCGCGGTTCTATGAAAGCGTTCTCGACAAACGTCAGTACGCACGCATACGTGCCAATTCTATATACATGCCTCTCCGTGGTTTTTCGGTGTCGCCGCCAACCCGCGCGTGACCGTGCTAGCACGGTTGGTGTGGTGAGAGGGACGCAAGCGAACAACGCTCTTTCGGTGTTCAGAGAGCGCGGAAAAAAAAGTGGAGCCCGCATTCACAAAAAAAAAAAAAAAAAAAAAAAAAACTGTTACGCTAGAGTTGTTCGTAAGAGCAAATGCCAACCAATCCTGCTGGATATAATATTATTAGCGGAGGCGGCCAGCACTTAGGAGCATAGTGGATTCGACCGCGGTTGCTGAATTGAAAACGACAATATAACAGCGTCCGCCGCGCGGATTTGCGCTTTTATGTCGTATCATCGTGCACATTTCTTATCGCCAGGTTTCCCGGTCGGCATAATAGAAAACTGTTTGTCCACTCTAAGGATTGGATCCCGGTTACGTACACGCCAAGTGCGAGCCGTCGTGCCGTCGTCGTTTCCACCATGCAGCGCCGGCTTCGTACGAACAGTTCAACCGACTGACACGAAAGCGTGTTAAGCCCGTAAATTTACATGCGTGAAGTTTCTCCGCGAATAAAGTGGTCCCTTGGAAGCCTCCGAAATAGGGCTGTTATAATTACTGCGCAAGTTTGCCAACTTTAAAATGTAGCCGCTGAACAGATGTTTTTTTTTTTCCTTTTTGCTCCTAAACGTCAGTTTGCAAGCTTTCCGATTAATTTTTGCGATTAATTTGTACAATTATTTAACCTTGTAGCTCTCAAATTCAGACAGCAGTAGACTTGTAGCTCTATATCTGGCAACCGTTTCAAGATCACTTTTTTGCTGGCTAATCTGAACTACAGAGTGGTGCGCAAGATGCTAAAAAAAATAATAAATAAAAAAATAATTAAGAGTTGCCTGAGCGCGCAGAGGTTGCAGTGCTGCGCTCTGTTTTATAAGCAAAAAAAAATGATTCGTACGTAGTTCTAAGGAGAGTTTAGGAATGCTGCTGATTGAAATGTAACCATGTGACCACAATGTAACCACACCAACTTGGAACACAACGAAAACACGTGTGACGTACCATACCGGAATGTACGTAACCATTCCTGCATAGTGGTTTTCCTGCATTCCTGCATAGTGACCTTTTTAAAGCGAAGCTTTGTGTGTCTCACTGATTCGTCCGTGAGCGCCGAAAACGCACTGCAGAAAAGCCAACTGACTCAGTGGAACTATCTGAAGATCTGCACACACAATAGAACAACGGCGCACGACATGCGTATCGTAGAACACTACAGTTTACATTCGCAGTTGTACCGATAAGAACAATGGGAACTGCAACGCCACGCTATCCAGATGAACTGTATATATCTGCATTGCATTACGCGCGTCACGCAATGCATTCCCGGCCGTCACCATGGGTATAGGCCGCGGGTAAAACGCACGGCAAGAAGAGGCTGCCGCACGCGAACGTAAGCGCGAGCGCGATCGTGCCCGTATAAGGCCGATCCCGTGTAACGGCAACGGCAGAGCCTCTGACCGCCTACCACAGCGATCACAAGGCAATACTGTGCAAGTGCTGAGTCGTCCGTGATAGTGTGAGTGTGTGCGTGCAATCAACGGCTACATGATCTAATATAAAGGCTATGCAACTTTACGAAATGTGTCTTCACTCAACTTCAACGTTTAAAAAATACAATCCTGAACAAGCATTCACATCACATATGCATCGCATCGGGTCTCTCAGCATTTCTTGGGTTCGTTGGCTTTGGACTTTGACATTGATTCAGTTTGCGTGGAAGAAAGCTTCGCGTTCAACCATCTTTCTTTAAGAAAGGGGCTTTGATTTTTTTTTTCCAACAGTGTTTTCTTATTCTCCCTTATACCATCCCCTTCGGTAATATTTGGCGTTCTTAAAGAAAGCGGCTGTCGGTAATAGAGGCGCTGCAGAACGCGCCCTGCCAACTTTATAGTTACAGACGCCGCCGCAACGAGCAGTAACAAGCAAAATAAATGTACTCATTCGCATCATATATACTGCTTTCCGCACACACGACAGCGTGCGAAGGAAACTGGTGCACGCATAAAATACTTTATCGGTGTCTCCGGAGTGCATATGGGATGGTGATACGTATGCTGTCTCACTATACTGCTAGACTCCGGACAGTTTGCGGACAGTGCGACTTGCTTCAGTGTTGCGCGAGCGCCAGAAGCCGCACCGCTGGCGCCAGAATTTCCGCATTCGTTGCCCGGCTTTCACGAAGGCTGCACCCCCCCCCCCCCCCCCCCCCGCCTTCCCTCCGCCCTATCCAGCGACCGAAAGTATAAACTGGCGTACGGGTAATCGGCCCGTGCTTAGTGCGGATCTCCAAACCATTGCGGAAGCAAGATAACGGAGAATTAAGACTGCGCGTCTTCCGCAGCGAAGTGCCAAGCTATAGATACAGGGTGTTTCAGCTAACTTGTGCCGCCTGGAAAAAAAAAAAAAAAAGTAGAAGAAGAGCGTGCCAGAAAGGAAGAATGAAAAAAAAAAAAAAAAAAAAAACGCATGATATGAGGACGCGCCCGTTGCACGCAGTATAGTGGTCACTGTTCACTTGAACAGCTCCGACTACTCTTTTCGATGTGATTAAAGATAAATTAACCAAGCTTCAAAGTATTGAATTAAGCGCAAAACATTGAATCGAGAAGGTGTAGAGCCTTTTGAGAAATGTTCAAGCGATTCTTTTCCATGTTTATGGTAAAAAAATAATGTTTTCATCTACAAGAAAAGAGCGCAAGATATGAAAAAGTACCACGTGAATATACATATGTGCTTGCGCGCAGCCATGTTATACTGCTCTCAAATATACGCGTATGCTAAGAATGAATCACTGTTGATGCACGCAACATGCATGGCGTATGGCTAGGCCGTTATTGCGACGGTGATGAATCGAAGAGAACGTTCTTGGCCACTAATTTCGTCGAGATAACTTGCCTGATATTGTGATGGGGCGGGCGCCAAGCGAGATAGATATAAAGCGCGCATAATAATTCGCGAGGCTGTGTCAGTGTTTTCGCCATTGACTGTGCAAAGGCAGCGAAGAAGTGGCGGCGGATGGTAATGCAACTGAAAAAAAAATGTGGGGATTTAACCACGATCTGATTATGAGGGATGCCGTATATAGTGAGGGGACTTCGGATTAATTTTGACAACCAGGGAATCCTCAACGTGCCCCCAAGCACGGTACACGGACGTTTTTGCATTTCGCCCCCACCGAAACGTGGCCACCGCGGCCGGGGCTTGATCCCGCGAGCTCGTGCTTAGCAGCCCCCACATAGCCTCTAATTAAACCACCATGACGGGTGGTGATGCAACTGAGACAACGACGGCAGTCCGTTTTCGCTTATACACATATGTACACGGCTCGATCACATATGTTTAATCTGCGTGCAACGCAGATTGTTCATCCTAAAACCTATTTGACGGCAATGTAATGCCGCAGTGCGCAGCGTCTATAGTCACGTGGTATACTTAGGCTAGCTTTTCCAGGTTACAATATACCTACGTAAATGAAAACAAATTGATTGGACGTTTCTTACGATACTCTTCAACTTCTTCATTGAAGGTATTCCGTTTCATTAGGTGCTAATTAATCACCATTAATTAGTCAATTGAGCTTTCACCAAAATACTTAGTGGGTTGTATGTGCGTAACGTGCGCGTATACGTTCCTTTTTTTTCTTCTTTTTTTTTTTTCTTCTTTAAGGCTTGGCAGAATTGAGCTGATACACTGTATGTAGTATATAGCTGGTACACGACAATAAACTAACATCGCGAGGACTTGCTCGCCTAATAGAGATCCATGTGTGAAGAAACATATGAGGTGTATTTATATGAAAGCGGCAAACTCGTCTATGTGTCCCGCCTCTTAAAGGGGAATGAACGTATACTGAACGTTACACGTGATGATAAATATCTCGGAACACAAACGCTTTAGAAGTGTCAAACAAAATGAAGTTGTCTCCGAATACGATCATCTTCCAGTTTCTAATAAAAACATACACCGTAATCACGACATTTAAAAAGTTTATTAACACATTTTTATTATGTTCTTGCTCACTCAAGTTCGCGAAACTTGTGTCCACCTAAGCGCATAAACCACCTCTGCAAGCAGCATTTGCTTAACTAGCATAGCGTTTTTGTTAAAATTACTGATACTTTAAACCCGCCGTGGTTGCTCAGTGGCTATGGTGTTGGGCTGCTGAGCACGAGGTCGCGGTATTGAATCCCGGCCACGGCGGCCGCATTTCGATGGGGGCGAAATGCAAGAGCACCCGTGTACTTAGATTTAGGTGCACGTTAAAGATCCCCAGGTGGTCCAAATTTCCGGAGTCCCCCACTACGGCGTGCCTCATAATCAGATCGTGGTTTTCGCACGTAAAACGCCGTAATTAAATTTTTTCTGATACATTAAGATCCACTGCATATATACCAGGTTTGTCCCAAAAGCTCATGCAGTGAATGAGCAAAAACGTGGGAGAGGGTGTAGTGGCGCCGCTCTCTCCACTCTAAAGGTTGATATTCGAGCTGCTGCATGAAAAGGCAGCAGTTTATGCGTTCAATCCGATTTTAGCCTTTGTCGAAATGGAGATCGACGAACGGACGGAACGAAAGTTCAGTATAAAATTTCTTGTGAAATTGGGAAAGAATGGCTCAAAAATTCATCAAATGTTGTAAAAGGCTATATGGGAAGGATGCCCTAAATAAAAAGACCGTGTTCTGCTGGGTCTAGCGTTTTTGGGAAGGCGTTAAGACCCCTAAGGATGATGCAAAATCAGCACAGTGCCTCTACTTGGTGCGAAGATGAAAACATCGATTATGCCGAATGACAATCGCCGTATGACTGTTGGAGTCGTAGCATAGGTACTTGATTTGAGAAGGTCACCCGTTCATCGGAATTTGACTGAAAATTTTGAAATGTCAAAGGTTTGCGCCAAGATGGTGTCGAAAGTGTTGACTTCTAAGCAAAAGTTGCGACGAAAAGAATGTTGCATTGATTGGGACGACAGGCGATGAATTCTTCCAAAGGGAAGAATTCCGGTGACACAATTTGAATTTACGAATGCGACATCAAGCTGGAAGTCGCAAAGCAAGGACTAGTGGAAAAAGAAAGATGAACCAAAGCCGAAAAGCAAAAAAGTAAAAGAAAAAAAAAAAGAAAAAAAAACAGTTTTAAAAAGCGCGCGGACGAACAAAGCAAAAATCCGTCATGGTCATCGTGTTTTTCTTTTTCTTTTTTTTTTTTTTTGACTGACATAGAATTGAACACCACTAATTCGTACCGGAAGTTAAACTGTCAATGCTGCTTTCT